>NC_060139.1:349390720-349693750 GCF_021461385.2 Schistocerca piceifrons
TTCACTAGCCATCTATCACAGAAAACAAAATTTGTTGTGAGAGGATGTGCCGACTATGCATAAAAGCAGTATCAATGATAAAATGGCTGATACGGTAATTACTTAAGAATATGTATCTGGGATATATTTGGTGTGGATAGTTTTGTTTATGACCTCACACTTAAAGATACATCACATCTGTGTTAGAAGATGTCACAATAGTAGTTACACAGCATAATGTTAATGTAGGTCCATAATATATATATTTCTAAACTGCGGTACCTTCATTACGTAGCGTGATCTGACCCACGTGATAACAATAAAATTACATACAAAGGAGAATCTGTCCTTACTGGATTACAATGTCTATCACAGTAGAACGTTTGTCGTAAATCATAGCCGACCGAAGTGGCCGAGCGGTTCTAGGCGCTACAGTCTGGAGCCGCGCGACCGCTACGGTCGCAGGTTCGAATCCTGCCTCGGGCATGGATGTGTGTGATGTCCTTAGGTTAGTTAGGTTTAAGTAGTTCTAAGTTCTAGGGGACTGAAGACCCCAGATGTTAAGTCCCATAGTGCTCAGAGCCATTTGAAGCATTTTTTTCGTAAATCATATAGTGATTTTGACAGACGCTGATGCAAAGACTTTTATTATAAGGTCTCAAAAATCTTTATTGCATTAAATCTACTTCATGACTGTATTAATATTACTGATTATTACGATAGCACCTATGATAAATAAGCCAGCGTGACACAAACGTTGAGAAGTGGATGCAAACGTTTTATGCCTTGGATGGAGCTTCACATGGTGAGAGGCTCTGAATTGGATCTACGTGCTTCATCGTAGAAGGAAACCCTCTCGTCTTACTTCTGGAATGGATGACAGACATTTATGCTGCGACTAAGATGCACCGTAGAGAATACTGTTATGTATCAGTTCAATCAACACAAGTATATATTTAATTTAGTAATGATTTAACATCATGTATAGTGGAATCTACCAGTACTAATAGCTTCATTGCAGACTTATCGCCACCTGTTTTGGTATAATCTTTATATTCATTTTGGCTCTCCGCAAGTGCGTCCTCTAACTTAATACGCTGCCAGTATATCTGTGCTGACTGGTACACTGCGTAGATATCACATGGGACAGTCATTTACAGAAACGATTACGTTTGAACAAGCAATTTTCCCGGATCTGAGAATAGTTTCGGTTTGACGTTGGTACTGAGAATGTGACGACACCAGTTGTCAAATGTGTCATATTTCTACCACAACATATTTCAGGACTCGTTATCCCATTACGAAGTGCTACAAAACTAAGAAACCAACCAGTAAAACCGGTACTAGACGTACTGACAGCCCTACTGAAATATTTACATGGTGCTTTAATATAACATACCTTTAAGTTTCTAAGCCATTAGGAACTGTCAAAAGTAAAATGCAGCTGCAGAATGCATTGTCAGACACAAAAATCTTTCTAGAACATCTCATGTTGATGTGTTATGTTCTCAAGGCACAATTGTGTATTAAAGGCTGTTGCTCTCATCTATCCGAGATAGTACGTTCTTGCAACGCATACGTCACAGCCCCCAGCGATGCTACTGTCAATCATAAAGCCTATGATCATTATACGTCAAGTACTAGCAAATTCAAAAATTCAATACTACACCTACGTTGCAACATGTGGATCCATGAACCACGGCCAATACCAAACATTAAACCTAACGCTGTGAATTCGATTAAGTTCATGGCTGCTATCCGTGTAGGACATCTTTAAAGTGAACCGAGAAGTAACCCCGTCGACACTTACGTCTTCTCATTTAACAAACTAACGAGTTCCTTTCTTAATGCACCAAAAAAAATCTCCACCTCCTCTACATTTGAAAACAGTCGCTCTATATTCTCAAAGTGCAACACCCAATGCTGTCTTTGATGTTAACCAACGAATGCTGAGCATTCTTGAGGTATTTCTCCATAGGGGATGAGCCATTGTCTTCGTTATTATGCTCCAAAAAAAAAATTGCGTTTAAGTTTCTCTCCGTTTGCCCCACGTTCTTCATTTCACGATCCTGACACTTTGTTGTATAAACTCCTTCTTTCCCCATCCAGTTCACCCATGTGGCCGCACGGTCTTAGGTTCGCGAGGCTCCTCCCGTCGGAGGTTCGAGTGCTCCCTCGGGCACGGGTGTGTGCGATGTCCTTAGCGTAAGTTAGTTTAAGTTAGATTAAGCAGTGTGTAATCTTACGGACCGATGACCTTAGCAGTTTGGTCCCATAAAATCTTACCACAAATTTCCATTATCCTCCATGTCCGAACAACATCACCTTAGTTCACTCAGAGACACTTCCCTTGTTGAGAGCCCTTCCTGGCACAAAGTAACAATGCGGACGTGATCGAACCGCGGTATTGACCGTCTAGCCACGGCTGAACTACAGACAACTCTTGTGCCAGTCTTATGCTTCAGACTCCGCTCTAGTTTGTTGTCCGTTCTGGGTGCAATTTTCACCCCTTTGTTGTCAAATAACCTCTCTAGTTTATATGAAATAATTCCCCATTATTGCATGACTGTATATTTCTGCGAACTTTTTTCGATTTGTTTGCTTCTGTGCCCTGTATACCAGCATGTTGCGACACAGGTGTTATATTGATTTTTAGACTTTTACTGATACTTGACGTATGATGTTCATAGACAGTAGTACCGCTGGTGCTGTGGCGTATGTGTTGTAGGAAAATACTGTCTTTGGTAGGTGAAATCGGATGCCTTTAGTTTACAACTTTGTCTTGAGAGTATAACACGCCAACATGAGATGTTCTAGGACCTAATGGCATAGAAGCTTTAAGGTATGTTATACTGCATCACTACATAAATACTTCTATGTGGTTGTCAGTTTGTGTAGTAGTGTTTTACTTGTTTTATAGCACTTAATAATGGAATAACGTAGTCCTAAAACGTATTGTGGTAGAAATGTCTTTCATTTTATAGCTAGTGATGTAACATTCTCAGTAAGGGTTCATGGGACAGTTGTGCCACGTCTTCCCAACAGATAAGCTGTTTGACCTGAATAGAACTTAGTAAATTCAGTTGGCTCCTCCAAAGGGAACAGTCTATGTACATACACTCCTGGAAATGGAAAAAAGAACACATTGACACCGGTGTGGCAGACCCACCATACTTGCTCCGGACACTGCGAGAGGGCTGTACAAGCAATGATCACACGCACGGCACAGCGGACACACCAGGAACCGCGGTGTTGGCCGTCGAATGGCGCTAGCTGCGCAGCATTTGTGCACCCCCGCCGTCAGTGTCAGCCAGTTTGCCGTAGCATACGGAGCTCCATCGCAGTCTTTAACACTGGTAGCATGCCGCGACAGCGTGGACGTGAACCTATGTGCAGTTGACGGACTTTGAGCGAGGGCGTATAGTGGGCATGCGGGAGGCCGGGTGGACGTACCGCCGAATTGCTCAACACGTGGGGCGTGAGGTCTCCACAGTACATAGATGTTGTCGCCAGTGGTCGGCGGAAGGTGCACGTGCCCGTCGACCTGGGACCGGACCGCAGCGACGCACGGATGCACGCCAAGACCGTAGGATCCTACGCAGTGCCGTAGGGGACCGCACCGCCACTTCCCAACAAATTAGGGACACTGTTGCTCCTGGGGTATCGGCGAGGACCATTCGCAACCGTCTCCATGAAGCTGGGCTACGGTCCCTCACACCGTTAGGCCGTCTTCCGCCCACGCCCCAACATCGTGCAACCCGCCTCCAGTGGTGTCGCGACAGGCGTGAATGGAGGGACGAATGGAGACGTGTCGTCTTCAGCGATGAGAGTCGCTTCTGCCTTGGTGCCAATGATGGTCGTATGCGTGTTTGGCGCCGTGCAGGTGAGCGCCACAATCAGGACTGCATACGACCGAGGCACACAGGGCCAACACCCGGCATCATGGTGTGGGGAGCGATCTCCTACACTGGCCGTACACCACTGGTGATCGTCGAGGGGACACTGAATAGTGCACGGTACATCCAAACCGTCATCGAACCCATCGTTCTACCATTCCTAGACCGGCAAGGGAACTTGCTGTTCCAACAGGACAATGCACGTCCGCATGTATCCCGTGCCACCCAACGTGCTCTAGAAGGTGTAAGTCAACTACCCTGGCCAGCAAGATCTCCGGATCTGTCCCCCATTGAGCATGTTTGGGACTGGATGAAGCGTCGTCTCACGCGGTCTGCACGTCCAGCACGAACGCTGGTCCAACTGAGGCGCCAGGTGGAAATGGCATGGCAAGCCGTTCCACAGGACTACATCCAGCATCTCTACGATCGTCTCCATGGGAGAATAGCAGCCTGCATTGCTGCGAAAGGTGGATATACACTGTACTAGTGCCGACATTGTGCATGCTCTGTTGCCTGTGTCTATGTGCCTGTGGTTCTGTCAGTGTGATCATGTGATGTATCTGACCCCAGGAATGTGTCAATAAAGTTTCCCGTTCCTGGGACAATGAATTCACGGTGTTCTTATTTCAATATCCAGGAGTGTATTAGCATGGGTGAATTAGTTGGTGAGATTAAAAAGGCTTTTTATCCCTGTAGTAAACGTAAATGTCGTGTGACAGGGGTCTCCCGTCTGGTAAACCGTTCGCCTGGTGCAAGTCGGTCTGTTTTACGCCACTTCGGCGACTTGTGTGTCGATGGGGATGAAATGATGATGATTAGGACAACACAACACCCCGTCCCTGTGTGGAGAAAATCTCCGACTCAGCCGGGAATCGAACCCGGGCCTTTAGGATTGACATTCTGTCGCGCTGACCACGCAGCGACCGGGGGCAGACGAGCCCTGTGGTAATTTAGTTTTTATTTACAGCTCTCCGGAAACAGCTCGCCATCGCTGGAGGCAATCGGCTAGCGCCGTGACATTCGGCGAATCAGCGGTGCGTAAAATTAGTTCTGCAGTCACCGGCGGGCTCTGAACTGACGTACCGTTCGTTAGACATCCCACGGGGAAACGCACTGTTTTTATGTCCTGCTCTGTAGAAATGAATAAAGATTGGCTGCGGCGGAAAGTTACAGCCGCGCCACAAGAGACAGACAAACTTTTATGTTGCCAAGGCTGTCATTCACTTTACAGTGTTAGCTTGTAGCGAAACTTGGAATACGATTTCAAAAATTTATTGCTCCGGCACTGAACGTAATCGTTATCGTCATTCTGACCTGCGACAGCTCAAAAGCCGCTAACTCACGGATATTCATAGGAGCTGTCGGAGACGTGCACATCTCAATCAAAGGCGTCCCAGATGAACTCAGCGTAATTCAAATCAATTTGTCTACGAAGCTAAACAAGTTTCCTCCTGTGGGTTTCGTGTGGGATTGTTCAGTCGGCTTGCGAATGTTACAGAGTTATTCAAAGAGTCCAGTGCCAGTCCCTACAAGAGAAGCGTTGTGTATCACAGTTTACTAATGAAATCTGGAGGGATTACCTTCCGAAAAGAATCGGAAAACATATTACTGCCTCCCACAAACGTCTCCCAAAATGACCGCAATGATAAAATTCTATAAATTGTAGCAAAAACAGAGTTACTGACAATCATTCTTCCCATGTGCTATTTGCAAATGGAACAGGGAAGGGACGATCAGTTAATGTCCGTTGCCACCCACCGTCAGGTGCCTTGCAGAGTATTGATGCAAATGCAGATGTAGACTGAGTGTTCTTGAAAATAGTCTGCCGCAAATCGGGATCAAATGGATGGTGAAATGTCACGTTGAAATGGTGCTCTAATTGAACCAACAGAAGCATAAGATCGGGCTATAGGCAAAAGTACTATGGCATGGTGTTTCAGTGGCTCTGTTTTACCGCTTGGTGTCCTGCAGAAAATTGCACCGCGGAGCGACTGTATGTTTGCTAGAAATCAGTTATAGCCATTTTGACCCCGTCAACCAGCCGTATCAAGACTGCTGGTAACTCTTTTACCTCCGGGATTGATGTACTCAAGAAATGATTATGTGGTATGAAGTGAAAAGTCCGATGGAGAATATCATCCATCGCTCACCCAAAATTTGTCTGCCATCACATTTGATATCGTATTCTTGCTCTTCTACATGTTCATGGCTAATACAGGGACTGAAGCTACCTCAGTCTCGTGACATGGGTGAAATATTACATTCGCCATCGCTATAGTACCAATTCTCTCTCTCCCATGAAAAGATTTCCAATTGAATTGTTCATACGTGTATTTGGTTGCAGAGCTGGGAAAAAATAATTTCCTGCATTCACCTGTGTAGAGGTATGTTGGCCATAAGTTAATGTAAAAGGGACCTTGTGTTAGACTTTACGGATAAACTACTGCATCAGCCTTGATACAGAATGTGCACCTTGTTATAAGAACAGTCACCTGATCTGTATTTCGCGGCTTTCACGCGTCTTTAATTACGTGGCTCGAGGTAGATTAGCCAATGTGTAATGCGCACAGTGGAGGACTTTTTTGTAGACTATATGCACCACGATTTCATTTTTAATTCTAATGGATGTTCTGAAAGAATAGTTATATCACACAGGCATCCTGTAAGCAGGGATGCTTTAATGTCGTGTTATGGAAGTCCGCGAAAATCTTTAAGACTCTTTGCAACTTTTGGAAAGAGTGTAAAATTTTCAGATGCCTTGAGTGGTAACTGCCGGCCGGAGTGGCCGTGTGGTTCTAGCTGCTACAATCTGGAGCCGAGCGACCGGTACGGTTGCAAGTTCGAATCCTGCCTCGGGCATGGATGTGTGTGACGTCCTTAGGTTAGTTAGGTTTAAGTAGTTCTAGGGGACTGATGACCTCAGAAGTTAAGTCCCATAGTGCTCAGAGCCATTTGAACCATTTTTTGCATGAAATATACTTGTCGCTACCCTGCTTGTTGGTATCTTAAATATTAATTCAAGCGATTCTTTTATGTATCATCTTTGTTTCCCTTGTTAACAACTCGATTCTACTCTACGGAAACAATACCATCACCTACAGAGCTGTTAAAATTATTTAATCATTGACACTTCACAGTTGGAGACGGTTTACGCCAGTTACAGCGCTCAACAACATGCGCGAACCGTTCACTATTGCCAAACTGTCACAACAACTGATCAGTTAGCTTCAAATTCCCTGTTCGGATTTCTTTTTCGATGTTCTTGAATCCCAAATCACTGGTTTTATTTTGTATTTGGTTACATATGATTACCATGCACATACAAAACGACGCTAATTAACTACACATGTTTCATATGCACTACTAACCAAACACTGCTGGCTACTACCGCACAAGACGCAATTCAGCGTCACATATGCAGTTATAATCACAGAGGTCGGCTTACATTAGGTAAGCTCGCACAAAATTATGTGAAGCCGAAGGCTGCAATTGTGACTGGACTGTCACACTTATATACCGTATTGATATCTTTATATGCTCTTTTTTTCTTCCCGTCATTCTTTTTTCTCTTGGAATCTGTCTGTGTCAACTATAATAGGCAACCAAGTGTCAATGAGCACTGTACGTAGGTTCGTAACGTTGCAGCTCGTGTAACAATAAGACGATTCTTTTGGTAACCAATGATTGCGAGAAATTACGGTTCGGTTTTGGAGCTGAAACTGAATTTTTCCAGGCTTGAGTTTGCTCGCGGAGGTTAACTTTAATCACCATGAACAAAGCGATCGTGATTTTAGTTCTGCAGCAGGTTGTTGACTGCCGTTTTCTACGATACATTGCACATCACGAGGATGTGGTTAGCTTAGGACACGAGTTTAAATTCAGGGCTGTAAGACGCATCGTCTATCGCAGTTTGGTCATTGGCCACTTAAAATCAGCCGTCGATGTACCTTGCAGCGGCTAATTGCACCATTGCTCTCAGTTAAACATTAACAGCATTTGTAAATTGACCGGCAGTGTTTGCCTGTCACCTATAACCGAGCGGCGGCCGGCAAGTGAAAGACATCAACTATCAAGTAATTTTAATCGGACTATAGCAAACTAGTATCAGGTATGTAAACAGGGTGAACATCAATAAAACTCAAACTGGGTGATAGATTCATGACTGGAAACAGAGGAAAGAAGGTTCTATCAACATGTGCCCGGTAATGCATCGTTGCCGCGGTAGATGGCGCTGACCACGTACCGTGTGTGTTCCTTGTGCGATACATGCTGTGTGGTTGACAAATGGTTCAAATGGCTTTAAGCACAATGGGACTTAACATCTGATGTCATCAGCCCCCTAGAACTTAGAACTACTTGAACCTAACTAACCTAAGGACATCACACACATCCATGCCCGAGGCAGAATTCGAACCTGCGACCGTAGCAGCAGCGCGGTTCCGGACTGAAGTTCCTAGAACCGCTTGGCCACAGCGGCCGACGTGCGGTTGGCGCAGAGTACTGTAAGCAGCAGAATGGTCCGGTATTCATATCGGGAACAGGCCAAGAAGGTGTTTGTGTACGGCCAAGCAGGTATGTTTACCTGCCACCCGATTCCGCTGTGACAGCTGTAGCGTCATTCGAACAAAGCCTACGGTCAGAAAAGTGTAAATACCCAGATCATGCAATACTGCCGGCCGGAGTGGCCGAGCGGTTCTCGGCGCTACAGTCTGGAACCGCGAGACCGCTACGGTCGCAGGGTCGAACCCTGCCTCGGGCATGGATGTGTGTGTGATGTCCTTAGGTTATTTAGGTTTAAGTAGTTCTAAGTTCTAGGGGACTGATGACCTCAGAAGTTAAGTCCCATAGTGCTCAGAGCCATTTGAACCATTTTGAACCATGCAATACTGTTTGGTGGCGACTTTAACCTACCAAGTATAGACTGCGATGTTTATGAATCCACTGCAGGGGTACTGCCAGACAGTTGTGCGAAATGATTTTGAACACATTTTCTGAAAACTGTCTTGAGTAGCTAGCTCGGGAGCCCACACGCCCCAATATAAATAGGCCGGATATTATTGAAAATGTCAGTAGAGAAACGGGGATTAGCGATCATGATGACATTATAGCAATTATGAGTTCGAAATTTAATAAATCAGTCAAGAAGGCTAGTAAAGCTTTTCTTCTAGATAGAGCAGATAAGCAGTTGTTATCATCTGACTCAGTGAACTGACGTCAATTATAGTAAGATAGACGTAGAGGGAATATAGGCAAAATTCAAGCAGATTGCAAATCGTGGTGTGGAGAGTTATATGCCAAATAGATGGATAAATGGACGGAAAAGAACCAGCATTGTTTAATAACGAAATTCGGAAGATGCTGAGAAGGCAAACGCTGTTGCACTCCCGGTTCAAACGAGAACGTGCAAATGACGAAAGTCAAAGATTCGTGCATCTGTGGAAAGATCTATGCGTGTAGCATACAACAACTACCACAGTCATACCTTAGCAAAAGATGTGGCAGTGAATGCGAAGAATGTCTGCTCCTATGTGCACTAAAGGCCCATAGAAACTGGTATAGGCATGCGAATTGAAGTACAGAGATATGTAAACAGGCAGAATACAGCGCTGCGGTCGGCAACGCCTATGTAAGACGACATGTGTCTGGCGCAGTTGTTAGATCGGTTAAAATGGTTCAAATGGCTCTGAGCACTATGGGACTTAACTGCTGTGGTCATCAGTCCCCTAGAACTTAGAACTACTTAAACCTAACTAACCTAAGGACATCACACACATCCATGCCCGAGGCAGGATTCGAACCTGCGACTATAGCGGTCACGCGGTTCCAGACTGTAGCGCCTAGAAACGCACGGCCACTCCCGCCGGCTAGATCGGTTACTAATGCTACAATGGCAGGTTCTCTAGATTTATGTGAGGTTGAACGTGGTGTAATAGTCGGCGCACGAGCGAAGGAACACAGCATCTCCGAGGTATTGATGAACTGGGGATATCCCCGTACGACCATTTTATGAGTGTACTGTGAATATCAGGAATCCGGTAAAGCATCAAATCTCCGACGTCGCTGTTGCCGGAGAAAAATCCTGAAGGAATAGGACCAAAGACGACTGAAGAGAATCGTTCCACGTGACAGAAGTGCAGCCCTTCCGCAAATTGCTGTAGATTTTAATGCTGGGCTGTCAATAAGTGTCAGCATACGAACGATTCAAAGTAGTATCACCGATGTAGGCTTTCGGAGACGTAGGATCACTCGAGTACCTTTGATGACTGCACGACATAAAGTTTTCGTCCTTCCTGGGCCCGTCAACATCGAAATTGGACTGCAGGTGACTGGAAACATATTGCCTGGTCGGAAGAGACTGGTTTCAAATTTTATCGAGCGGATGGGCGTGTACGGGTAGGGAGACAACCACATGAATCCGTCGATCGTGCATGTCGGCAGGGGCCTATTGAAGCTGGTGAAAGTTCTGTAGCCGGCCGCGGTGGCTGAGCTGTTCTAGACGCTTCAGTCCGGAACCGCGCGACTGCTACAGTCTCAGGTTCGAATCCTGCCTCGGGAATGGATGTGTGTGATGTCCTTAGTTAGGTTTACGTAGTTCTAAGTTCTAGGGGACTGATGACCTCAGAAGTTAAGTCCCATAGTGCTCAGAGCCATTTGAACCAAAGTTCTGTAATAGTGTGAGGCGTGTGCAGTTGGAGTCATGTGGGACCCTTGATACGTCTACATACGACTCTGATAGGTGACGCGTCCATAAGCTTCCTGTCTCATCACCTGCATCCATTCATGTCTATTGCGCATTCCCATGGAATTCTGCAATTCCAGCAGGACCACGTGATACCCCAAACGTCCACAGTATGGACAGAGTTGCTCAAGGAACTTCCGCTGGCCACCAAACTCCTCAGACGTGAACATTATTGAGGATATCTGGGATGCCTTGCAACGTGCTGTTCAGAAGAGATCTCCGCCCCCTCGTATTATTACGAATTTGTGGTTCAAATGGCTCTGAGCACTATGGGACTTAACATCGGAGATCATCAGTCCCCTAGAACTTAGAAATACTTAAACCTAAGTAACCTAAGGACATCACACACATCCATGCACGAAACAGGATTCGAACCTGGCAGCGTAGCGGCCTCGCAGTTCCAGGCTGAAGCGCCCACAACCGCACGGCCACTTCGGTCGGCACGAATTTATGGAAAGCTCTGCAGGATTCATGGTGTCAGTTCCCTCCACCACTACTTCAGGCGTAAGCCGACTCCATGCCACGTCGTGTTGCAGCACTTCTGTGCGCACGCGGGGTCCCTACACAATATTAGGCAGGTGTACCAGTTTCTTTGGCTCTTCAGTGTAAAATCGGTAAGCGGATCCAAGTTTGCATTCAGTTCCTTGTTGACTAGTCTGGTGTGGCAGTTGAAGATACCAAAACGAAAGCTGAAGATTTTAAATTTTACTTTTAAGAAATAGTTCATACAGGAGAATCGTACAGACATGAGGTTGTTTGACTATCGGACAGACTCCCGTGCTGGCGACATAATAATAAGCATCCCTGGCGCACAGAGGCAACTGAAATATTTGGTAGTAAATAAGTCATTAGATCTGGATGGAATGCCAAATCGGTTTTACAAAGGGTACTCTGCGGTATTGCTCCTTAACTAGCTTGCATTTACCGCCAGCACAAAGTCCCTAGCGAATGGAAAAATGCGCAGCTGACTACTGGATATAAGAAGGGTAAAAGAACGGACCCACAGAATTGCAGACCAATGTCCCTGACTTCGGTTTACTGCAGGATGCTTGAACATGTTTTCAGTAGGAATATAATAAACTTTCTCTAGACTGAGTAGCTTATGTCAACGAATCAGCATGGTTTTAGAAAGCATCGCTCTTGCGAAATTCAGCTCATACTTTCCTCACGTGATGTACTGCGACCTGTGGATGAAGGGCAACAGGCAGATTCCATATTTCTAGATTTCCGGAAAGCATTTGACGCGGTGTCCCATTGCAGCCTTTTAACGAAGGTACTGGCATATGGAATAAGTTCACAGATGTGTGAATGGCTCGAAGACTTCTTAAGGAATGAAACCCAGTATCTTGCCCTCGACGCCGAGTGTTCATCACAGGCTTTCGTCAGGAACGCCCCAGGGAAGTGTGATAGCACTGCTGCTGTTCTCTGTATTCATAAATGGTCTGGCGGCCAGGGTGGGCAGCGGTCTGTAGTTGTTTGCTAATGATTCTGTGGTGTACGGTAAGGTGTCGAAGTTGAGTGACTGTAAGATGGCAGAAGATGACTTAGACAAAATTTCTATTTGGTGTGATGAATGGTATCTACCTAGCTCTGCATGTGGAGAAACTTAAGTTAATGCGGATGAGTAGTAGAAAGAGACCGGTAATGTTCACATAGAGCATTAATAATTTACTGCTTGACACAGTCACGTCGTTTAAATATCTAAACGTAACGTTGCAAAGCCATGTGATACGGAACGAGCATTTTAGGACTGTGGTAGGGAAGGCGAATGGTCGACATTTTATTGGGAGAATTTTAAAAAAGTGTGATTCATTTGTAAAGGAGACCGATTATAGGACGCTGGTGAGTCAGTTCCTTGAATACTGCTCGGATGTTTGGAATCCATACCATTCCGGATTAAAGGAAGACATCGAATCAATTCAGAGGCGGGCTGCCAGATTAGTTACCGGTAGGTTCTAACAACAAGTAAGTGTGAAAAATGCTCAAATATGTGTGAAATATGGTGTGGACTTAACTGCTAAGGTCATCAGTCCCTAAGCTTACTCACTGTTGAACCTAAATTATCCTAAGGACAAACACACACACCCATGCCCGAGGGAGGACTCGAACCTCCGCCGGGATCAGTCGTACAGTCCATGACTGCAGCATCCTAGACCGCCTGGCTAATCCCGCGCGGCCATCAAGTAAGTGTTCCTGAGAGGCTTTGAGAACTCAAGTGGGAATACGTGGACGGAAGGCGACTTTTTGAGGAACACTATTGATAAAATTTAGAGAATCGGTATTTGAAGCTGACTGCCGAACGATTCTACTGTCGCCAGCATACATTGCACTTTAGGACGACGAATATATACAAGAAATTAGGGCTCATACGGAGGCTTATAGATAGTCGGTTTTCCCTATCTCTTTTTGCGAGTGGTTCAAAATGGTTCAAATGGCTCTGAGCATTATGGGACTCAAGTGCTGAGGTCATTAGTCCCCTAGAACTTAGAACTAGTTAAACCTAACTAACCTAAGGACATCACAAACATCCATGCCCGAGGCAGGGTTCGAACCTGCGACCGTAGCGGTCTTGCGGTTCCAGACTGCAGCGCCTTTAACCGCACGGCCACTTCGGCCGGCCTTTTTTGCGAGTGGAACAGGAAAGTAAATGACTAGTAGTGACAGCAGTGGCTTGCGGAGCATCTGTGTAGACTTAGAAACGGTCGTGAGGCACCACGGCTATACCAGACCAAGTACTCTCATACACCAACCACATCAAACAACGTTCGTCTGTTTGAAAGGACCCGTGATCATACATATGCCACGAAACGTTGTGGTTGGTGTCTGCGAGATTACTTGTTTTGGTTCACTCGTGCCGCCTCTCTAGCGTTTCCATCTGCTTGGCCGTACACAAACACTATCTCGGCTTGTTCCCTGCATTAATACGGGACCATTCTGTTGCTTACAGTACGCTGCGTCAATCACAGAGCCTGTAGAACGCAAGTAACTTTCCTTCGCGGGCACCATCTAGCGTAGTAACGATGCGTTTTCGCATACATGTTAAAAGAATCCTTTTTCCTCCATTTCCAGTCAGGAATTCGTTCCACGGTTTGTTGGTTTTATTAATGTTCATCCCGTGTACTGGGACGGCCAATGTTTTACGATGGAATACTTTCCCACGAGTAAATTGCGTTTAGGGTGCCCGGAGTGTTGGCGAGATCCGATGAGGGGCATTTGGTTTGAGCCGCTGTGGGGCGGCTGGGCGGCGGATGGGAGGCGGTGGGCGGCGGCTGCGTGGGCTGGGGCGGCATTTAGCACTCCGGGCGGTTGCTTTGTGGGCGGCGGTCGAATTCCGTCCGCACACACACAAACACACACACACACACACACACACACACACACACACACACACAGCGCCTATCTGCCTGCCTGCGCGTCCCTGGCACTTGCGTCGTACCTCCGGACGTCGGCGTTTGGAGACCGCATCAGCTTCCAGCCAGCAGTATCCACTCCACATTCTCTAATACTTCACATGTATCCCACTCTTATGAAGCTTCCCGTCTTGTCAATCTGAAACTGTTTAGGAGACTGTGGCTGGAAGAGCTCTCAAGAAAAAATCAGTCTGTAGCATTTTCGGCATCCAGAATTTTGTTTGTATCTCCACTAGCTGAGAACTCCGGCGTGGTCCAGGTATTTATTTATAGCACTACCCGTGACATCGTACGCGTGAAACTTATTATAGACTTACAGAGCTTCTTTGTACTTCAGAGTAAAATTATGGAAATGCAAGAATACGTAGATGAACATGAGAAGGGAGATATAATACTGCGTAAAGAATTTGACAAAATACTGAAAGACATCACTCAAAACAAGACCCCGGGAGTAGACAACTTTACCATAGAGCTACTGATAACCTTTGGAGAGCCAACCATGACAGTTCTCATCCATCTGGTCAGCAAGATGTATGAAACAAGCGAAGTACCGTCAGACTGCAATAAGAATGTAATAATTCCAATTTCAAAGAAAGCAGGTGCAGACAGGTGTCAAAACTACCGAACTATCGGTTTAGTAAGTCATGGTTTCAAAAAACTAACACGAATCCTTTACAGAAGAATGGAAACACTGGTAGAAGCCGACCTCGAGTAAGATCAGGTTCGATTTCGGAGAAATGTAGGAACACACAAGAAATACTGACCCTACGAACTATCGCAGAAGATAGGTTAACGATGGGCAAACTTAAGTTTATAACATTTATAGACCTAGAGAAAACTTTAGAGAATGTTGACTGGAACATTCTCTTTCAAATTCTAAAGGTGGAATGGATAAAATACACGGAGCGAAAGGCTATTTACAATTTGTACAGAAATCAGATGGCTGTTATAAGAGTCGAGGGGCACGAAAGGGAAACTGGTTGAGAAGGGAGTGAGACAGGTTGTAGCCTATCCCCGATGTTATTCAATCTGTATATTGAGCAAGCAGTTAAGGAAACAAAAGAAAAATTTGGATTAGCAATTAAAATCCGTGCAGCAGAAATAAAAACTTTGAGGTCTTCCGACGTCATTCTAATTTTGTCGGAGACAGCAAAGGGCTTGGAAGAGCAGTTATACGGAATGGACAGTACCTTCAAAGGCGCATGTAAGATAAACATCAAGAAAAGCAAAACCAGGAGAATGGAATACAGTCTAATTAAATCAGGTGATGCTGAGAGAATTGGATTAGAAAATGAGACACATAAAGTAGCAGATGAGTTTTTCTATTTGGGAATTAAAGTAGCTGATGATGGTCGAAGCATGGAGCATATAAAATGCAGACTGGCGATGGAAAGAAAATCGTTTCTGAAGAAGAGAAATTTGTTAACATCGAGTATAGATTTGCAAGGAAGTATTTTCTGAAAGTATTTGTATGGAATGGAGCCATGTATAGAAGTGAAACTTGTACGATAAACAATTTAGACAAGAAGAGAAAAGAAGCATTTGAAGTGTGCTGTTGCATAGGAATGTGGAAGATGAGATGAGTAGATCACGTTACTAATGTGGAGGTACTTAACAGAACTGGGGGGAAGAGAAATTTGTGATGCAACCTGACTAGAAGAAGGGATCGGTTGGCATTTTGCGGCATCAAGGGATTACCAATTTAGTATTGGAGGGAAGCGTGTTGTGGAAGGGGCCGGGAGGGTAAAAATCTTAGAGGGAGGAGAAGAGATGAAACAGTAAGCAGATTCAGAAGGATGTAGGTTGCAGTAGTTACTCGGAGATGAAGAGGCTTGCACAGGATAAAGTAGGATGGAGAGGTGCATCAAACCAGTCTTTGTACTGAAGACCACAACAACAGGGCTTCTTTGTATACAACGTTTGAAGTAGGATGACTGGGTATCAATGAAAAGCTTATTTTCTTCACTAACATTGAAGATAGCCACCTACATTTGTCCATGAGAAAATCAGTTGACACTAAATTCGACACCACAACTGATACGTAAGGCCTTGTGCTTTGTTTGTGGTCATGGAATAGCATAAGCTAACTGAGAATTGTGCACGTTCAAAGCGAAATGGCGAATTCTTGGCAATAAGTGGGTTTTGTATTATGAAAAGGTGCTCGTCTGCCCCCATTCATCAAACTTTCCGCTTCCATGTTTTTGCGTTGGAGAGAAGTAGCGTCAAGACTCTGTGAGTGAAGGGTTCTGACAAGGGAAACTCGCCATCGCCAGCCCCTCGAATTTAGTGGTAAAATGGCCCAGTGGATAGGATAGACCGTCAAAAACTGAGCATAGATCAAGCATGAAAACAGGAAGAAGGTGTACTGAACTGTGGAAAAGGAAGCAAAACACGAACAGTGAACAGTCCAAGCTCAAGATGTGTAACATCAAGCGAATGTAAATCGACACGGCGTCTTGGTCATGTGGTGTCGATGTTGGACTGCAAAGTGCGAGATCCGTGTTCAAGTCTCCCTCCTGCCCCACATTCCTTTTTACCAAAATTATGAGCTGTCCGTCCGGTCATTGATATGTCTGTTCGCTGTATCCAAATTTGTGCCTGTGTGGGGGTGCAACTTCCACATGAAACGGCCAGGTGTAAGTAAGGGGCCTCCACATGTTCGTACATCCTATTTGTTCCACAGAAGTACCACATGTTATGATGTTTGCATTCCGTTTTGGAAGTTTTGACTCATGAATTCCTTTGTTGTGACATAGTTCACACCAGTTATTTGTTGTTTTCATTTCTGTGTAAAGTGTATGCGACATCTCACATGCTCTCATTTTTCATGACATTTACTTGCGACGATAATATTTTCTTTCCACGTGACTCGTACTCTGCAACCAGTGTATAGTATGAAAATTGCCAAGACTACAGAAGGAGAACAGATACGTCGATGACCGAACAGAAAGTTCATAGCTCTGTGGAAAAGAAAACACGGGGTGTGAGAGAGATTCAAAAACGAATTTACCATTTTGTAGTCGAACACCGTTCTACATAACCATGACGCGGTGGTTATTACAATTCGCTCGTTGTTGCACATCTTGTGCATGAGACATTCACTATAAGTACTTGGCCTCTTTTTCACAGCTCAGTACACCTTCTTCCTGTTTTCATGCTTGATCTGTGTTCAGTATTTGACGGGCTATCCACTGCATCATTTTACCACTAAATCTGACAGGGGAGTTCCCTTACGAGCAGCGAAGTAATGTATAACACTCTCGATCAGAGTTACATCACACCTCGCTCAAGGAGCTTCCAAAAAGCAAGTTAAAGATTAATGTTTTTGAACGGTAGCAAGTTTTATACCACGATGTTCCGTGGATTGTTGAGATCGCATTGTCCTTAATCTTTTAGCTGTTCTGGTGTACTCAGAAGGACTAAACCATTTTCTAGGCCGTTTTGTTTATAAACAAATCTAAATGAAAATATAATGAATAATCACCCAAATCACAAAGCAAATTTAATAAATTCGATTCTCGTTTCAATTTATGTAAATGAAACCTGTCGAAACAAGCAAAGCAATGTCGTTAAATGTTTAATAAACAAAGCGAAATCAGTGAATCTGTGTATCCTGACAGAGTAAATTGAAGATTAGTTTGTAAAATAAGATTACGGCGTTTAGTCCTATCACTGATGTAAACTTCCGAAAATCTTATTGTCATTGAGGTACAAAAGCTTTCTTAGGAAAGAGGTCAAACGTCAGTAAAACCCAACGAAAGAAACCAACAAATGTCGTTAGATTCTTAATCGCAAAGCGAAATCAGTACATCCATATATCCTACCTAAACAAATTCGCTCGTAGTATCTAATATAAACTTAATACTGTGGATCTTAATTCTGTTAACAACGTAAGCTATCGAAAATACATCTCTCAGTTAAAAGGACTAACAGCGCCATCTGTTGGTTGTTTGGTATACTACGCCGTAATGATTAAACATTCGGACCACTAAGCTAAGAATACAGTTCTAGATAATAATTAAAAATCACGGTATATTTTTACGGTTATCCGATTATGATGAAATAATTTCTAATCGTTTGCCCAAGCTACCCCAAAGTTACCTGAGAACGCTGTGGAAATCCACTCAAAGTTTTCGAACAGACAGACAGACCCAATCATTTTACAACTTTGGTAAAGTTTCTTATGTACATTTACGACTATCCAGTGCAACATCAGTCTTTCTGGATACAATTAAAATGAAGAACCAAAACATTACGATCACAGGCCAATGCGAAATTAAGTGACACTTTTTAGCGTTACTGCCACGATACGCGCTGCGAGAAGTAAATAAGCGGAACAGAGACGAGTGGGGAAACCGTATAGTAAGATACGGGTCACAGATGGGGAAACCGACCGACAGCAGATTGTTATGGCCCGGCACCTGATACGGAACATATTGGAGACGGCCACTATGATCGACTGTCTGAACGATACTGTCGTCAAGATCTATTGAAACGTTTTGATGTAATTATGGCAACGAAAATCGGGCCTCAAAAATATTGTTTGGCTATAGTGACCATTTTTATTTCATTAGAGAGATTATGAAGCACATCGCGTAATGTATAATATATAGCTTGCCATCTGCAACTAAATAATATTTTAGTGACAATGACTGGTAAGCTAGGAAATCACTTCATCATTAAACTTACGTTTGTTGCAATAAATCGTATAACGTTAATATTCTATTGCTTTTGTCTTCATCTGCATAGTCGTCCGTTGCAGAAGTACGTAGATAAAAAAATAGTTCAAATGGCTCTGAGCACTGACTCAACTGCTGAGCTCATTAGTCCCCTAGAACTTAGAACTAGTTAAACCTAACTAACCTAAGGACATCACAAACATCCATGCCCGAGGCAGGATTCGAACCTGCGACCGTAGCGGTCTTGCGGTTCCAGACTGCAGCCCCTTTAACCGCACGGCCACTTCGGCAGGCAGTACGTAGAGAAATTTCATAAACGAACAATAACTGCAGGTTGAAAATTTGGCTCTCACTTGCAATAATTAATAATTAAAACACGATTGTACTTTACAGACCTCAATAAAAGCACCCTCTCGTAACGGCTCAAATGTCGGAACATCTTTTTCCAAATAAAAGATTAGTTTAACAAGTCGAGACATAGTCGAGAATCAAACATGATCCAGGAAATGTTGAACACACTTGTTTTAATTCCGTCTCTGATCACAAAACATATTTGTTCCTAAGACTATCGGTTTCTTTTAGGGATGACTAACTTGAGATCTGCAGCAAATCATTGGATTACCAAACACAGGGTGGCGCAAGAAATGTGTTACCAATTGATTCTTTCACAATTTACGACGCACATTAGATATCCCGCTGGGATCTCTACAGCAGTACCAGCAGAGCTTGGAAAAACAAATGAGTTACGAAATGACGTGTAATTCACTATACTGTCGCTAGGAGCCTAGTAAGCAGCACTGGCTGACAATGGAAGACTGGCGACACAGCAACGATCGGCAATTGTGTTACTGTTTCATGAAACGGGGCGTTTTCGATAACAGTTTAACACACGATGGGTCCCTTGCAAGAAGACCATCCACAGGTTGTACGATAAATCTGTACAGGAAGGAACAACATTGGAAGCGAAGCGACCTCGGCCTAAGCCTGTTCGTTCGCCGGAGAATATTGAAGCGGTACGAGTTGTTGTACAGAGAAGTCCCGGGAAATCGTGTAGAAAGGCAGCAGTGCAACTGGGAATATCCAGCCGCTCCGTTCAACGCATTCTTAAAGGTGACCTCCATATGTACTCGTACAAGATGACCTGTGAACAGAAGCTCACTGAAGAACACAAGCCGGCCGCGGTGGCCAAGCGGTTCTAGGCGCTTCAATCCGGAACCGCGCTGCTGCTACGGTCGCAGGTTCGAATCCTGCCTCGGGCATGGATGTGTGTGATGTCCTTAGAGTAGCTAGGTTTAAGCAGTTCTAAGTTCTAGGGGACTGATGACCTCAGATGTTAAGCCCCATAGTGCTCAGAGCCATTTGAACTATTTTTGAAGAACACAAGCAGCAGAGACTACTGTTTGTCCAGTGGGCGGAGGGTAGGGAAGAAACTCTCAACAACGTTTGGTTTTCAGACGAGGTGCATTTTCATTTAGACGGTGTGGGTAACAAACAAAATGTACGCTTTTGAGCCACTGAAAATCCACAAGTGCTTCATGAACGACATTATGCTCCGAGGATTATAGCGTGGGCAGCAATTTCCAGTCACGGACTTATTGGAATCTTTTTCTTTGAAGAAACTGTGAACAGTGAGCGTTATTTGAGCGTGCTTCCCAATAGCTTCATTCCACAGCTTCTGGTTACTGCCTTGACCCTCAACACGCAGTGGTTCATGCAAGATGGGGCAAGGCCACATACTGCAAACACTGTGTTGGAGGTTTTACACGAGTATTTCGACATGCGGATCATTTCACTCAGGTTTCCAGGTCGCTCCAATGACGGACAAAATTGGCCCCCCAATAGTCCAGACCTCAATCCATGTGACTTTTTTCTTTGGGGGTACCTAAAGGAAAAAATGTTCCCGAAACGTCCACGTGATTTAATGGAGCTCACAAGACTTATTCTTCACGCTTGCAGTGAAATTACGGAAGAAATGTGCCGTAGGGTAATCACTAACTTCAGTGTTCCTTTGAAGGAAGTTAGGAAACGAAATGGTGGACATATTGCGCATGTGCTGAGTTAGAACAAATCTCCATCTACGACTCTTCATTGTAGTATATGTTCCTTTCAGATTGTATTGACAATAAAGTTTATATTCAAAAAGCAAAATGGTAACACATTTCGTGCGCCACCCTGTATATGGGGCATTCAAAATATTCCACCTTAGGGCGTTGCGACGGCGTATGTGCGACGCAGATCGACTCCTATGCGGACATATAAATGCTACGGCGCTAAGTGAAGTTCTGGCACGCCAGTCAGGAAAGATAGAGCAGAGAGGGCTGTGAGCAGACGCCAGCCAATTTCACACTGACAGGCCTTCTCTCGGACGACAACACAACAGCAGCGGCCCCTACGTGAAGAGAACATAAGCGCTGCGCAGAACTGGCTGTGGCCCAATTCTGGAGAAGCTTCAAGACTTGCGACCTGTATAGAAGCGGCAACTCTATTACTTCGCTTGCATTAGGATCAATGATACTGAAGAACATTGATTATTTTGCATGTCACCATTTGTTTGCAACACATCAGTCGAATATTCAAAGTTAAGTACTGTCATTTACTTTTTTGTAATAAAGCTCATTAATACGATTTGCTTGAATTGCTGTCTAGCGATCCGAGAAAGCAGGTTTCCTAGACACCCCACATTTGATGACTAGGTAGGATTCTGTTATGTCCTAGCCAGTAATGCCACCCGAGCCCGCTGCCAAAAGGTTGGTAGCATCAAAGTCCGGACGCCGTCCGCATAAGCAGCGCCAGCGAGACAGCAAATCGCCGCAAGTCTGCGCGCGCCACCGCTGGCTTCTGGCTTCTTAAAGCGCTGGAGTCGCGAGCGCTAGGACAGTTCTGTATTCGCCGCTCAGTTGTATACTCGCCACCGAATTGTGTACTTGCTAGTCAGTTGTGTGTTCATCGCAGCAGAGTTGTTGTTTGTCGTCAGCCGACGCCGACCTAGCCGCTCCGACTCGAACTAGACAGATCTCTGTAGACACGGAGTTCACTATTGTGTTTCTGTATCTTCGACAATAAAGATAAGTACCGACTTTTATTTAATCAGAGTGTTTGGGTTTTCATCTTTCTGTTCACTGTTCCAGCGGACCGGTCGGCCCGCTATTAAATGTGTGGCGGTGACTTCGTAAGCCGTTCTACCGCGAATTGTTTGTCGCTACGAACACCGCCACAAAAATGGCGACGAGGACTTCCGAACTCGTGTGCAGGGCTGGTTCAACTTGTTTCTGGTTATACTAATTATAGCGATAAAATTTTGGGGGCTGGTTTAATTTGTGTTCACTATGTCTGCCGAATTACAACAGTTGATCTTGTTACAGAGTCAGCAAATACAAAGTCTGGAGGAAGCGATCGCCAAACAAGCGGCTAATCCTCCAACACAAAAGGAACAAGCACAGGCAGCACCACCGTTCCGTGCTTTTGATGAATCAAGAGAAGATTGGCGAGAATATTTCGCGCAGTTGCAGGCGCACATGACAGTCTACAAAATCACAGGTACTGAGCGGCAGCTTTATTTAATTTCCACTGCAGGCGTGGAAATCTATCGACTACTTTGTAAGTTGTTCCCGGAGTCCCAGCCAGAAGCTTTAGACTATGACGTTGTTGTTAACAAGCTTGCTGAGTATTTCGAGTCGCGAGTTCATGTGGCAGCAGCCAGATTCAAGTTCTTCAGATTAAAGAAACTGCCACATCAATCTAATAAACAGTGGTTAACAGATTTACGGGGCCTCACCCGTCAGTGCCGATTTAATTGTGTGTGTGGAGCTTCCTACAGTGATGTCATGTTACGAGACGCTATTACTCAAAACATTGCAGATTCTCGTATTCGTGCTGCTATCTTAAAGTTGCCTGACCCGTCATTAGAGACTGTGATGAATATCATTGAAGCCCAAGATACTTTTGACTATGCTGAGTGTGAGTTAGATCAGCCATGTATTTCTCAAATTGCCTGTGCTAAGCAAGTTACGTCACGCCCGCAGCCCCACCGGCAGAGTCAGACTGTAAACACTAGCCGGCCGCGTCATGTTAAACACATTCGTCAGCCGCGTGTGCAAAATGATAAAGTTAAGTCTTGCCCTAAGTGTGTTCTGGCTTATCCTCGTGAACGTTGCCCGTTAAGAAACGCGGTTTGTCACTTTTGTCAAAGGAAAGGACACATCCAGACTGTTTGTTTGCGTAAACGCAAGAACAATTCTAGTGCTGCCCAGCCCATGGATATTCATGTTCTTCAAAGCCAGCCCGCCCAGAAGGTCGCGTTTAAAGACTCTTCCACGGTTCGTGTGGGTAATAAACTTGTTTGCAATAAGCCACCCACCCAGCCCTCTGCTATGCGACCCCAGCGTAATTCAAACGCTGTAAAAAGTAATGTACGGACTGCAAGTGAAGCGGGAGTTGTTGTTCCACCCGCCCAACCCACGAGTTGTCGTAAGCAGCGAACACGCGCTAAACGCGCTGATTTTGTGTCTTCCGCCTCCACTGCACCGATCCAGAGACAGTGTAATAAACTATTTGTGAAGCTACGCATCCAGGATAAGACCTTCAATTTTCAATTAGACACTGGTGCGTCTGTGACTCTCATAAATAGTGCTACGTATGCGGCTATCGGTCGCCCTAAACTTTCAGCGGCAAAACATTCTTTGGCTACTTATAGTGGAGAACAAATTCCTGTGTTAGGTGTATGTAGCGTGCCAGCCACATTCCGTGGCAATACAAAAACAGTTTCATTCACAGTGCTCCGCGCTACAGACAGTGTAAACATTTTCGGATTAGACTGTTTTGACTTGTTTGGCCTGTCTATCCAAGACAATGTGTTGCAAATTAATTCTGTTGTTGTTCCTCAAGACAGCATTACCGATTTGTGTAAACGATACAGTGACATATTTAAAGACGAACTAGGTTGTGCTGCGAACTTTGCCGCTCATATTACGTTAAAAGATAATGCTCAGCCTCGATTTTGCCGTGCTCGTCCAGTGCCTCACGCCCTCCGGGCACCTGTAGAAGATGAACTTCGTCGTTGGCAAAACAACGGTGTTATTCAACCCGTTTCAGCGAGCCAGTGGGCTTCTCCCTTAGTTATTATAAAGAAACCGTCTGGCAAGTTACGTTTGTGTGCTGATTTTAAGTCGACAGTTAATCCTCAGACTGTCATTGATTCTTTTCCTTTGCCTAGGCCGGAAGAGCTGATGGATAAGTTAGGGGAAGCTCGGTTCTTTTCCAAAATTGATCTCCGTGAAGCATATTTGCAATTGCCCCTCGACGAGCAATCACAACAGTATTTTGTCATAAACACGTCGTTGGGGTTGTTCCGTTTTCTGTGTTTGCCTTTTGGTTGTGCGTCAGCTCCAGCTGTTTTTCAGCGTTTTTTGTCTCTACTTCTGGCTAATGTGCCATCGTGTTGCAACTATTTAGACGATATTGTTGTGTCCGGTCGGACGCCTGCTGAACATTTTCCGTAATTTGGAGTGTTTGTTTAAAGTGTTGTCTCAGGCAGGCCTACGTTGCAATATCGATAAATGTTCATTTTTCCTTACGGAGATGGAGTATCTGGGACATGTTATTAATGCTCAAGGCATTCATCCCTCCCAGTCACATTTAGCAGCTATTCGTGATTTGCCCGCCCCTCGCAATCTGCATGAATTGCAAGCAGTTCTTGGCAAATTGACGTATTATATTAGGTTTATACCTAATGCATCACAGATTGCTGCACCGTTGCATCGTCTCCGCCGTAAGAATGTTCCGTTTGTGTGGTCAGCTGATTGCCAATCAGCCTTTCAGCAGCTTAAAGAGGCTTTATTGAATGATCGTTGTCTGGTCCATTACGACCCTAACAAACATGTGGTGTTAGCTTGTGATGCCTCTTCTTTCGGCCTCGGTGCTGTGTTGTCTCACCGAGTCGGTAACACCGAACGTCCTATTGCGTTCGCATCTAAATTGCTAAACAAAGCTCAGTGTAATTATAGCCAATTGGACAAGGAAGCGTTGGCTATTGTGTTTGGTGTCACAAAATTCCATCACTACCTCTATGGTAGACCATTCTATTTAGTAACAGATCACAAGCCTCTGACGTCACTGTTTCATCCGTCTAAACCAGTTCCTCAGCGGACAGCTCAGAGACTACAACGTTGGGCTCTTTTGTTATCACAATACCAGTATGAGATACTGTATCGCCCTACAGCTCAGCATGCAAACGCTGACGCGCTTTCTAGATTGCCGGTTGCTGCGGATGATGTCTTCGATTCCTCTGAAGACTCGTGCCATCAGATTGACGCCGATGAGCATCAATCCCTCCGGGATTTTCCGATTGATTATCGTCAGGTGGCACGCGAGACAGCTACGGATCCTCATCTGAGTTTACTATTACGTTTTGTTCAACGTGGTTGGCCGTCCAAGGCAAAGGACATATCGGATCCTGTGGTTCGTCGCTATTATCCGCAACGTCATCTGTTGTCTGTTTCGCACGGAGTTTTGCTGTTACGCACCGAGAATGACCAGCTTCGTGTAGTGGTTCCCCAAGTGCTCCAATCCAAGGTCCTCGACTTGTTGCATCAAGGTCATTGGGGAGTGGTCCGCACCAAGCAGCTTGCCCGCCGTCATTGTACATGGATCGGCATTGATAAGCAGATTACGCAGATGTCTACAGATTGTTCGACGTGTGCCGAACACCAAGCTGCTCCGCCTCAACGCTATTTTGAGTGGGCACGCCCTGCCGGTCCCTGGCAGCGAGTACATATTGATTTCGCTGGTCCATATTGGAATTCTCGTTGGCTCATCGTGATAGATGCATTTAGTAATTTTCCGTTTGTTGTGCCCATGCAGTCTACAACGTCTGCACAAACTATACAGGCGTTGACTTCAATTTTTTGTATTGAGGGTCTTCCAGAAGTTTTAGTGTCTGACAATGGTCCACAATTTACCTCTGCTGAATTTGAAAGTTTTTGTTCTGCCAATGGCATTCGCCATGTTCTTACTCCGCCGTTCCACCCTCAATCGAATGGTGCAGCGGAACGTTTTGTACGCACATTCAAGGATCATATGGACCGCCTTCGTGCTACGCACTCTCGTCAGCAGGCCCTCATCACGTTCCTGTCGTCGTACCGGACCACGCCACGCGACGGCCCTTCGCCTGCGGAGCTTCTCCACGGCCGTCGTCATCGCACCCTCCTACGGTTGTTGCACCCCCCGGATCGACCCGCCGCTTCTGAGCATCGCACGCGTTTTCAGCACGACGACGCCGTTTTTTTCAGAATTTATCACGGTCGCCGTCGTTGGGAACGTGGTACCGTGATAAGTGTCCAGGGTCGCGGTTTTTATACTGTTCAAGGTGCTACTGGGGTGCACAGGAGGCATCAGAATCAGTTGCGCCGCGCTGGCCGCCCGGATTCTGCCGCTCGTTCTTTGTCCACAGATTTGGTCCGTGGCGGGTTCCAGCCGCGCCTTCCGACTTCGCTGCCGCCCCCAGGGCAGCAGCAGCAGCCGTCGACGCTACCACGCCGACAGCCCGTCCCGTTGATGCCTCCCGCGCAGCTTCATCCGGGAGCGCCCCAGGTGGTCGCTCCGGCGCCTGCGGTCCCTCTTCAGTCGCCACCGCTTTCGGAGCTGATGAACGTCGACCCCTCAGCCGGGCCGCCTTCCCAAGCGGTGGCTGTGCAGCCTGTCCTGCAGCCGCTTTCCTTGGGCACCCCCAAGGAGTCTGACACCGCAGCGCCTTGTCCGGCGCCCACTCAGCAGCCGTCGACGCAGCGTCAGGAGACGCTGCCTCTCTTCGTGGGTCCCGACGCCCCGTCGCGTCCAGTACCAGAAGCTGCGCCCGTGGTCACAGGCGTGCACGCTGACCTCGGTTTTCAGTCGGTGTTTCCCGAGGCCCCGCGCAGCCAATGCTGGGGTGCGGACCGGGGACTGCCACCGACAACAGTCTCCGCCCCGGTCTCTTCTGCTACGCCTGCGGCCAGACCCCTCCCCCGCCGTCGACGCTCGCCACGTCATTATTCAACGACGGTGCGGCGATTTGGGGGGGAGGAGTGTTATGTCCTAGCCAGTAATGCCACCCGAGCCCGCTGCCAAAAGGTTGGCAGCATCAAAGTCCGGACGCCGTCCGCATAAGCAGCGCCAGCGAGACAGCAAATCGCCGCAAGTCTGCGCGCGCCACCGCTGGCTTCTGGCTTCTTAAGCGCTGGAGTCGCGAGCGCTAGGACAGTTCTGTATTCGCCGCTCAGTTGTATACTCGCCACCGAATTGTGTACTTGCTAGTCAGTTGTGTGTTCATCGCAGCAGAGTTGTTGTTTGTCGTCAGCCGACGCCGACCTAGCCGCTCCGACTCGAACTAGACAGATCTCTGTAGACACGGAGTTCACTATTGTGTTTCTGTATCTTCGACAATAAAGATAAGTACCGACTTTTATTTAATCAGAGTGTTTGGGTTTTCATCTTTCTGTTCACTGTTCCAGCGGACCGGTCGGCCCGCTATTAAAAGTGTGGCGGTGACTTTCTAAGCCGTTCTACCGCGAATTGTTTGTCGCTACGAACACCGCCACAAAAGATTCAACAATAAGCACTGACATGTAGGAAAGCGTTTAGTGTGGCTCAAATGGTTCAAATGGCTCTGAGCACTATGGGACTTAATATCTATGGTCATCAGTCCCCTAGAACTTAGAACTACTTAAACCTAACTAACCTAAGGACAGCACACAACACCCAGTCATCACGAGGCAGAGAAAGTTTATTGTGGCCTTCGAATCGCCCATAATACAGCTAATGGATATTATACACCGTAAAACAATAAAATATGCCGTAATGAAAATTATTATCTCCATATGTGTAGGAAACATACATTCAAAATATGACAAGGTGTAATTGTTCTAAATCATGTTTTAATGTAATGAAGCTATAGTGGTATAGCCAAAATACACATGCAAGACATAAGCTTAGCATTAATGCACGTACTTAAAATTTGATGGAAACAAGACCACTTTGTTGGCAGAGTATCTCTGTAAGTAACGCTATTGAACAAACTTAGATGTAGTAACCACAAAATACATCATATGATTGTGTCGTAACCTCGTTGAATATAGCCACTAACGTCAACACATACTCGTAGCTTATATAGTTGCAGAATATAGAGTAAAACGTAAATATACCATAAATGAAATCTATAGTAAGATTATACACTGTATAAATTAAAAACACGAAAATGTAAAATGTAAATATACCATAAATGAAATCTATAGTGGGATTACAAAATGTATAAATTAAAAACACGAATAGAGTTAAATTTTAAAATTACGACAATATATGATTCTGAGGCAGTTTTGCGGTAACTTTATGTAAAAAATACTAACATTTACAACAAGAAACTTAAGGAGCTAACAAAACAATGCAAGAATGATAAAATAACAAGTGATACCCGCGAAATGTGTGAAACAAAGGACTGGAGCCAGTAATCAGCTCCCTTTGTTGGCGTACCCGCCCGAATGCAGCGTAGGGGTGATGTGTTGCGAGAATCTTGGTTGTTTGCATAATAAACTGGCGTGTCATCTCGTTGAGATCGGTTTTTCTGCCGGTCGTCTGCGTCTTTCCCGTAAGATATTTCGACGCCGTAGCTCGACGTATTCATAACATGTTCCCTAAGAGTCTCAGGGAACACCTGATGAAGATTTCGAATTACGGCGTCGAAATACTTTATGACGAAGACACAGATGGCAGGCAGAGAACCCGAGCTCAACGAGATGACAACCTATCTGCGGGGAAGAGATAACATCATAATTTGGATTGCATTACCATTAAGTTTGCAAATGATGGTACTATTGAAGCTTTAAAACCAAACGAAGTTGGCTGCTACGATTATAGCCACTGCTATGTGTGGACGTGGAATGAAAAACTTTTACGACCCTCAGGAAGACAGGATCGTGCGTTCAGTTAGCGACAGTCTTGCCATCAGGGTCCCTGCAATGTTTCACGCGTGAGTACGGACGCCGCTGTATCGGCTAATCATCGGCACTTGTTCTGAAGGTTCCTTGGAACACTAGTGGTGCTTTAGAAGTTTAAATCGAATGATATAGACTCGTGAAGCCTGTGACAATCCGACTTTAAGACGCAGATGGCCATATTCAATAGGTGAAATCTAGATTAAAGCTAGAGATTGTATTTGGGACTGAATGCTGAATTCTTGTTTTCTTTCTTGAAATATACAACATTCGCTATGCTCATCTGTTCCGATTAAATAAAAAGCAAAAAACAGTTTTTCCACATCATAAATTGTCTGCAGAGAGAAAAAAGAGGTCAGACTCTCATCGTTGACACTTTACTGTGCACTTCGATTCATTGTTGATATCACAACGGGGCACCATAAGGAATTGTTGTTTCTGGCGAAAACGATGGAGGCTATCATAGAAAACTTGGATTTGTGGTATTACTTGAATACAAGGTACATTTTGTACATATTAACGCGTCAGTTGTGTCGTTGGTTGATCGAGCTCAGAAGACCCGCTGACCACTATTATTATATAACTTATTCTATCAGATCTGGTAAAACCCCCAGGCTCCCAATTAATGCTCAACTATCGGTCGGACGAAAGTTTGGCAACCTCTCTGCTTCGTGGGTGAACCAAACATTCTGAGGATTCTTTCCATAAATCGCAGTCTGGCGTCTAACGATTAGTTTTATGTGGCCGTTCCGCTTCAAATCAATACGTAGATTTACGAGGGTTGGAACTTAAATAGTGGCAACTATTTATTCACAACCGATGCAAAAGAGTTACATAATTGCACATGTTACTGTCCTTCAAAGTAGTCACCAGCGTTCTGTAGAACCCGTTGCCAGCGATGTGGAAGGCGTAGCAGAACCTGTTCTGTTGATGGTTTGAATGGAGCGGTCTACTACCTGTCGAATCTCGGGAACAGTTCTGAGCAAATGCCGCGAAGTGGTTCCTTCATCTTCGAAATCAAATCAGAGTCACAAGGACTTAAGTCCGGGGAGTATGGTGGGTGGTACAGTACTTCCCAGTCCCTCTGACCGAACAGAGCAGCCACAGCTCGCGCTGTATGCCCCCGCGCATTGTCGTACGAAATGATGGGTGGGTTGCGCAGAAAGTGTCGCCACGTCTTTCGGAAAGCTGGTCGCAGGCGATGCTCCAAACACGAACAGCAATACTGTGCATTGACGGTCTGCCGTGGAGGGGCGTAACGCGTTAGGATAACACCATCAGAGTCGCACACGAGAATCACCATAACTTTAGACCGCTCCATTGCACCATCAACAGAACGGCCTCTGCTAACGGTATATTTCGCCTTCCACATCGCTGGCAATAGGTTCTACACAACGCTGGTGACTACTCTGAAGGACAATAACAGTTGCAAACATGTAACTCTTTTGTATCGGTTGTGAATAAATAGTTGCCACTTTTTTAGTTCCAACCCTCGTACTTCTAGATATTTAGTGGATGTGACTGCTCCAGTGACTGTACGGCAGTCGTGTATTAATAGAATAGCGGCCATTTCCAGCTGTAAGGGCGTAAAATATATTATTTCTGTCATTTGATTACTTTATGTGGCTAGAGAGTAAGCGGAACTTCCTGGCACATTAAAGCTTTGGGCCAGACTGGGACACGAACCCGGACATTGCGTTTCGCGTGCACAAGACCCACCCTCAGAGCTTTACTATCGCCTGTACCTCCGTTATGTGTTTGGTGGGAGCAACACCCGCAAAGGTCTATGTTCCGGGCCCGTAATCCGTTCGGCGCTCGATTTGTATCTTTCCTAGAGTTTCATCAGACAGCGCAACTCCACTTTAAAGATTCGTTCTCACAAGAGGACATGGTGCGTGTTCCGCTAGAAATTTTCACCATTGCACCTATAGCTACGGTGCACGTCAGAACTGGTATTTACTTTCAGTGTGTGCGAAAGTGCTACTGTCAGGCACTTCCATTTGCGCCGTACCAAACGACGAGGACACCACTTGCGACCGAATTACGCGCTCACTAACTTGGACAAGAGACTGCCATAAGCCACTTGGTCGATGCTGCATGCCGCTGTTTCCTTGATGGGTTGTTAATGCGGAGGTAAATGGACCAGATAAGATAATTGGATTACAGGGTGGTGCTCTGCCTGAGGGTTGCTGGGACGATACGGGGGGGTGGGGGGACTGAGAGGGGCAGGGAGTCGGTTCGGTTCCTGCGAGGCCGCCAGCCGGCCAACTCCGCCCTGCGGTCAAGCGGCCAGAGATGGATGGCCGCTGCAATTACGTTACGGAAGCACTAACAAGGTAAAACAGCGCGTCTGTCCCGGCCACCCCGGGCCGCCACCGCCGCGGGCGCGGCCGCACCCCACCGAGCACCAGCAGTTCGAATGCCCGCGCCGTGATTCGGACAAACTCCGTAGCTCATTTTTCAGGCGGAGGTCTCTTCTACCAGTCTTTCATTGCCCCGTGCATCGATCTAAGTGCATCCAACCACTTCGTACTTCTCCATATTTCATGCTGTAAAATTTTTGTCTAATTAGCCCTGTACTGAGATCTCACAAATCTCTAACACGAGGATCGTTTGTTAGGGTAGAATTATTCCTGGCGAATAATGTGGTGTACAGAAAACTTCATGAGATACTCTATGCGGTAACGTCTACGAAGCGACACATACTGCGTCGTGATCAAGCGCTTGGCGCATTGTCATTTACTTGAAACTCTTAGTCGATTGATATATATCAGCTTTTCAGTTACGTAAATATATCGCAGACCCTCCGAATTGTGAATAGGCATTCGTTAACTACGGGATTAAACAAGACTCACAATTAATTTGGTTTCTTGCATTTAAGTGCGGCATTAAGTCATCTGCCAAATACTGACAATCTCAACCTATTAATTAGCGCTATAGAAGGGAATGCTTCTGCATCTGTGGCCGAAGATGAAAGCATATTGATCGTAAAGGTCTGAAAAGAAGTCTTCAGAGTGAAGCATGAAGTTACTAAAACTCCATAGAAATGATCTGACTGTCCTTAGGGTTCGTCCCACTGTCGCCGCTACATCTCACCTTGTTAATCTGGAGGTGGAGGCTAACGTAGTGGTCATTGGTTTTGCGCCAACAAGTTGCATCTGCGGCTAAGCTCGACTCAGCCCAAAATATTTTGAAGCCCTGCGGTTCATCTGCTCCAAGAGGTGTGTGGTTGTCAACGTCGGCTTCTGGCTGGAGAGAAGGGTGGCGATGAAGAAGTCAGTTGGTGCAGAGCTCTGGTGAAGAAAAAAAGGAAGATTCAAGATTTCGTGTTTTTGTTTTTGACGTCAGCAGGCCGATGTGGCCGAGCGGTTCTAGGCGCTTCAGTCAGGAACCACCCGGCTGCTACGATCGCAGGTACGAATCCTGCCTCGGCCATGGAGGTCTGTGATTTCCTTAGGTTAGTTAGGTTTAAGTAGTTCTAAGTCTAGGGGAATGATAAGCTCAGATGTCAAGACCTATAGTGCTTAGAGCCATTTGAACCATTTTCTTGACGTCATTGCGAATGGCCGGAGTATAGGTATTCCGACCGGAGCATGACACGGCGGCCGGTCAGTACCACGGCCCTCACGGCCTGTTCGGAAGGAGTTTAGTTTAGTTTATTACTGGCGGCTGTTATATTGTGTTAAACTTACGGCTTCTGCAGTGCCTGGGTCCGACGGCGTCCCACGCCCTCAGAGGGTGCTGTTAGTGTGGGTTCTCACACTACGTTTCGATCTTATCTCCTGCAGGCAGCGTATTTCAAAGAAAGCCATGGTTTTTTTTACGTTTTGTTCACAAAAGCATCCTTCCAGAACTCGGCAAAAACGTCTATCCTTCTCTTTCCACCTTCATGCAGCAAAACAGTCTCTGCTAATAGATCTGCGCAGTACGAGATCCTATCTGTGTCGGGACATCAGTGACTGGGGCCCAGCGGTGTCTCCTCAAAGAAAGACACTGGCGGTGATCTGAGCAGCTACCGGCTAGCTCTTTCCAGGACTCCGCCCAGAGGCAGCACCCCTCCCTGTCGGCCTGCGTGTCCTGATACTCACTCACAGCTCAAATTAATATGCCCCCAGAGTGGCCTTTTATGTAGATAAACCATGCAGATCCGTGTAAAAATGTAAGCTACATAAGTTAGGTACCGGAAATCACTAGTACTGACAAACATCTCGTTAGCTAGCTAGTGATGATTAATTCTTATGCTTTGACTGGTATTTTTTAAACCTGGTTTTGTATTGGTTATGAGATAGTTGTGGAAGGAAACGGTTGTGTAACAAAATGACTGATAAAAATACACTGATGGGAAAAAATCGGAAGTCCAAAAAATAATTAATGCAGAGCAATGAAATTTCTGGAATAGAATTGTCTAGGTAACACAATTAGGGGATTAATATTGCAAGATCACTGGTTAATGTGAGCAGCAAATGTGAAATCCTGGCACATTAATAACCAGTGCAACCGCCACAGTGTTGAATTTAAGCACTCAACATGCGTGCATTGTGTTGTACAGATGCCAGATATCAGTGTGAAGGATGAAGCTCCATGCCTGTTGCAGTTTATTGGTCAATAGAGGGACGGTTATTGCTGTTTGTGGGGCACTGAAGTTGGCATTCGAAGATAGCCGATATGTGCTCGATGGAGACAGATCTGGCGGTCAAGAAGGCCAAGGAAATATGTCAACATTCTGTAGAGCACTTTGGGTTACAACAGCGTTATGTGAGCGAGCGTTAGCCTGTTGGAAAGACCCCCTTGGAACGCTGTTCATAAATGACAGCACAGTAGGTTGAATCACCAGACTGACGCACAAATTTGCAGTCAGGGTGCATGGAATAACCACGAGGGTGCTCCTGTTGTCATACGAAATCGCACCCCATACCGTAACTCCAAGTGTAGATCCAGTGTTTCCAACAGGTAGATTGTTTGGGTACAGATCCACAACTGGACTGCAACACACACCTATCATTGGCTCTGAGGCAGAACCAGCTTCCATGAGACAACACGGCAGACCTTCACTGTCTAGCGTGACACCACTAAAGCCGCATATGGCAGAGATTGGCGGTCATTGAATGCACGCTACAGGGCGTCTGGCTCGGACCTGTCCTCGAAGTAACCGACTTGTAAAAGTTCGTTGCGTCATAGTGATGCCAACTGCTGCTCAGATTGCTGCAGAAGATACCGTATGATGCGACGGAGCCATACGGCAAACATGATGGCCTCCCCTCTTGATAGTGCCACGTTGCCACCCGGAGCCCGGTCTCCTTGCGGTCGCATCTTTCTGCAGTATGGAAGAAAGATCATCCAGCTTCTCCGAGCCAGATTACACGTCATGGTTCAAAATCAATGAGTTGTTGACGTCTTTGTCGCCTTAAAGACAATCTTGAATAACACCAAGTCCAATCTCAAATACGCTAACGACCGTTACAGGATGTATTTAAAGGAAACCTAATATGCATGCTCATATTTCGTTAACGCCACTCTTATGCAACTGGCGCGAGCTTGGAATAGGCATTGTCTTCCAGATGTATAAACGCGACTAATAACTTTCGTTTGTGTCGCACAACTCCTTCTTGGTTTTCCGATTTTTTACCGTCAGTATATTTTCTCGTCTCCCCTTCTCTCTATGGTGCATTCTCTTACAAGTAAACATCACCTTTTCTGACAGATGACTGGCCTTTTTTGGGAGTAGAGGCTCCTGGTTGTCCTAACACGAGGGAGGCGTCAGTTTGATGGTGGTGATGTACGGAAAAAGACGAAGATAGCGCTGAAATGTTTTATTTTATTTCAGTTATGTGTCATTATATTAAAATTTGCGATTAAGGGTAATATGTATTTCAAAAGGATGACTCTTGCGATCCGTAAACTATTATTCCAATATATATTGCCAACAACCAAGCAGCCCATGTGTAGCAATTTTCACTTCAGTGAACCAGAGCGTCGTCAATAAACCCACGAGCGTGCAATACCTTCCGTGAAGGGACACAACTGTAGAGTACACAAGGTGGGTGGAAAGAGCATTGGCGACGTGTGCTTTCAGTGTACATGTCCACCTGCAACGCCAACATGAGATGTCAGGCTGTTGCGACCACTCTACATTCATCACATTTCCGGCAGTAATGACGATTGGAAAAGTTGTATTACCTCGATTCATGGTATGACATTTTGCTGTTCAATCCTGCTAAATATAAATACTTATTTTACTTAACTGCTTTACACATCATTTCAGACTGTCACCAATACGTTGATCAACTGATACACCATATGAAGATAGGATGGAACATTTCTAACGGAACGAAATCGACAGATGTATAGATGTTTTCAGGAATATCACGTGGAACTGCGATGGCCAGCCGGCCGCGGTGGCCGAGCGGTCCTAGGCGCTACGGTCTGGAACCGCGCGACCGCTACAGTCGCAGGTTCGGATCCGGCCTCGGGCATGGATGTGTTTAGTTAGGTTTAAGTAGTTCTAAGTTCTAGAGGACTGATGAACTCAGCAGTTAAGTCCCATAGTGCTCAGAGCCACTTGAACCATTTTTTTGCGATGGCCATGTTTCTGATTGAAAATATTGTATACACAAGTGTGTCGGATGCTCTATCACGCTGTCAGCATACGACAGTCTACAAGAACGTAGGAACACTAGAACACTGCAAGGAATCACAGGGAGCCCCACAGGATATCGATGGGTGGTCGAGTACTGGCTGTGCACAATAAACCTCAATAAATGCAACATATTGTGCAAAAGTGGACGAAAAAGTCCACTATCCTTTCATTTCACTAGTAGGAACAAAACATCAGACACAGAAATACTGTTGAGGTCTTCATCCAATGTCTTGTTTGAAGCAGCTCTCCACGCTAATTTATCCTGTGCAAGCCTTTACATCTCTACACAACTACTTCAGCCTTCATCATTTTGAATCTGTTTGCTTTATTCATCTCTTGGTCTCCCTGTACAATTTTGACCCCAGCCCCCCACCCACACACACTCATTCACCCCATTCCAGAACTCAACTGATGATTTCATGTTCAAAAATGGTTCAAATTGCTCTGAGCACTATGAGACTCAACTTCTGAGGTCATTAGTCCCCTAGAACGTAGAACTAGTTGGAACCTAACTAACCTAAGGACATCACACACATTCATGTCCGAGGTAGGATTCGAACCTGCGACCGTAGCGGCCTCGCGGTTCCAGACTGCAGCGCCTAGAGCCGCACGGCCACTTCGGCCGGTTGATTTTATGTCTCAGAATGTATCCTAGCAAACGATCCCTTCTTTTTATTATGTAACGCGGCAAATTTGTTTTATCCCCAATTGTATTTATTACTTCTTCGTCAGTTACGCCATCTATCCATCTAATCTTCAGAATTCTTCTGTAGCACAAAATTTCAAAGGCTTATGTTTTCTTCTCATTCGAACTGCTTACAGTCAACGTTTGACTACCATACGAGGATAAACTCGATAAGATTACTTCAGAAAAGTCTCCCTAACACATTAACTTGTATTAGGTGTTAACAAATTTCCTTTCTGTGGAAGCACTTTTTTTTACGATTGCCTGTCTACTTCGGCAGTCATCATTTATTCCGAAGCCAAAAAAAAAAAAAAAAAAACAACAAAAACTCATCGACAACTTATAATGTTTCATTTACTTATCTAATTCCCTCAACATCGCCTGATTTGATTCAACTACATTCCATTGCTCTTGTTTACATTTTGTTGGTGTTCATCTGAATAACACCTTCCGACACACATTGCATTCCACTCCCATGTTCTTCCAAGTCCTTCATGTCTTTGATGCCAACGTTAAAATTTTTATTTCTTCTCCCTGAAGTGTAATTACTTCTCGAAATTTTTCTTTCGTTTCCTTCACAGCCTACTCAATTGTTTGGTTTGAATAACCTCATAGATACGCTAGATAGTTTGTGAGTTACATGTTGCCTAGATCATATTAACGTTTCTGTTAAAAGGATGTGGAACGAATCAGTTTATACGATATGCATATACTATTAGTGTCAACATGAAGACATTATTTCTTATTCCTACTCATGCACCTACATGATAAAATAACTTTTTTTTATTTTCTCTGGCTTTCAGTTTGTAAATAGAAATTCTATTGGACAGATGCAGTTGTCCAGCGGAAAAGAAATTTCAAGCTTGCTGTCAGATATTTTATGTTTGTGGTCATATACTCAAATGTATTTGTTGGTGCATATTGAACCCCGTTCTGAGCCACTCAAAGTTTTAATACGGATAATACTGCCCATTTCTCCATCTAGTGCTTTACGTATCGACCTAAACCTTCTTCTCAAATAGAGACAGATTATTTATGAGAATCTCATTAGCGACTGTATGTATTGTGACGGAGCATTTAAAATGTCTGGCTCCTTAAAGAGGTACCTAAGTGATGTCCCTTGGTTATCACAACATATTATTCCTACTGCTCGCTTTTGTGTAAATTATATGGAGAGCAAAACCCGGTGAACTGAATTGTTTGAGAACCTCCTTTCCCCTGTATCTGCCTCCAGAATCGGAATGAAGATCTTCCGAAGCACTTTTCTCACAAAAACAAGGAGGTTATGCAAGTCCTGTTTCCATATTCCATGTCTCATAGCCATGTAGAACAACAGGCTGTATCAGGGTTATGTACAGTCGAATTTTGAACTGTCTGGAGAGACATCGGGACCGAAGCAATTGTGCTAGGCTGTGGTAAGATCGGTTTCCTGCTTGTATTCTGGCATTCATCTCTGCTTCACATGACGAGTTCTCAGTGAATAGTGCCCCTAGGGATTTGAATTTATACACTCTCTTGTAGGACTGGTCCACAACCTGCAGTGATTGTAGATGACCAGCAGTCTGACAATGACCACGCGTCATAAGGAAGTAGTCTGTCTTGGCTTCGTTTATGTTTAGCCCAAACTTGCTGGCAGCCTCCTTTAGTGCTTTGGTCATTTGCTCCAACTCCTCTTCCGACATAGAGGGTAAACAGATGTCGTCTGCATAGGCTAAGTATGCCAGTCTCTTTCCTTCGATTTCAATCCCTTCATTCTCTTGGAAGGTCTCGCGTACAGTCTATTCTCGAGGGCAAAGTGGATCAGGATACCCATCTCCTTACCTGAGTCTTGTCACAGTTTCAAATTCCTCAGTTACGCGATTTCCCATCTTCACCTTTGCAGGTGTTTCGCTCAGACAGATCTTTATCAGATTGATGAATTTCTCTGCCATGCCAAACTCCCTTAAACTTTCCAACTGCCCATCAAATCTACCCAAACATTATAGTGACTCCATGCTATGGTATTTATTTTACCTTTCAGTGCAAAACGTTTATCATCTTTTATCATACGCTGGAGGCTATATGACATTTTAAAGTAAATCATGATTTTATAGCGAAACTGCTAAAAATTTAGCCATGCATCGTCATGTTGCAACAAAGTGAGGCAATGATGGTCAGATTATTTGTCAAAAATTGGCAGAAACCAGTATACCCCCCTCTAACTGATTACAACAAAATTGTAAATTATTACCTCCTCTTCTTCACCAACGTTAAACGAAATTGTAACAAACTGGAGCAAGGAGGAACAGTGAGATAGTAAGGGCGACTAATGTTGCTCACTAGGAGGCATTGATGATTAATTTACACAGCGACCATCATTACGACTGTAAGCAATGATCATTATACATAAAGTGCTCACCGTTCCCATGGTTCCCACCAAATCCATGGTGAAAGTGAGTGCCACTACCCATAAGTAACTTGTTGCAATTATAGTCAGCTGGTATATGGTGACCATGATAACCCCAAACAAAATTGTGGCAATGATAGTTAGTTGACAAGGAGATACCATAAATCTAGTTACATACGTGGGACAATTATAGTCAGTTGGCAGGATGCTGCCAATAGCCGTAGATACAATGTGGTGTGGCAATTGTGACATGTTGAATGGTTACGGTCGATTTTCTCTGCCAGAGATTCCAAGGATGTCATGTTGTGTGAGTGTGTCTCGAGATGGAACGGGTCATTTCATGGACGCAAATGTAGCTCCAGTTGAGCTGCGGAAAGGTTACAGATGGCGGAGGCTGTCAGTCGCATTAATTGGAAGTAGCAATAGGAAAGAAGAAAGACATGGAGAAAGAGGAAAAAGACTAATTCAGTTCTGTAACAAGTTTCAGCCAGTAATAGCGAATACTATGTTCAAGATTCACAAGAGGAGGAGATACACTTGAAAATGGCTGGGTGATACGGGACGGTTTCAGTTAAGATACATCAATTTCAGACAGAGATTCAGAAACCTGGTATTGGATTGTAAGGCGTAACCAGGAGCAGATAAAGACTCAGATCACAAAATAATAGTGATGAAGAGTGCGCTGAAGTTTAAGACATTAATCAGGCAGAATCAATACGCAAAGAAGTGGAATACAGAAGTACTAAGGAATGACGAGATACACTTGAAGTTCTCTAAGGCTACAGATACAGCAGTAAGGAATAGCTCAGTAGGCGGTACAGTTGAGGAGGAATGGAAATCTCTAAAAAGGGCCATCACAAAAGTTGGGAAGGAAAATATAGGTACAACGAAGGTAACTGCGAAGAAACCATTAGTAACAGAAGAAATATTTCAGTTGGTTGATGAAAGGAGGAAATACAAAAATCTTCCGGCAAATTCAGAAATACAGAAATACAAGTCGCTGAGGAGTGAATTAAGTAGGAAGTGCAACGAAGCTAAGATGAAATGGGTGCAGGAAAAATGTAAAGACATCGAAAAAGAAAGGATTGACGGAAGTACAGACTAGGCATACAGGAAAGTAAAAAAATCATTCCGTGATATTAAAAGCAAAGGTGGAAACATTAAGAGTGCAACGACAATTCCACTATTAAATGCACAGTAGAGAGCGGATAGGTGGAAAGAATACACTGAAAGCCTTTTTGGGGAAGATTTGTTTGATACGGTAGAAGAAGAAACAGGAGTCGACTAAGAAGTGATAGGGCATCCAGTTTTAGAATCAGATTTTAAAAGAGCTTTGGAGGACTTAAGGTCAAATAAGGCAGAAGGGGTAGGTAACATTCCATCAGAATTTCTAAAATCATTGGGGGAAGTGGCAACAAAACAACTATTCACGTTGATGTGTAGAATGTATGAGACTGGCGACATACCATCTGACGTTCGGAAAAGCATTATCCACACAATTCCGAAGACGGCAAGTGTGGCAATTGCGAGAATTATCGCACTATCAGCATAACATCTCATGCATCCAAATAGCTGACAAGAATAATATACAGAAGAATGGGAAAGATAATTGAGGATGCGCTTGATGACAATCATTTTGGGTTTAGGAAAAGTAAAGGCACGAGAGAGGCAATTCTGACGTTACGATTAATAATGGAAGCAAGACTACAGAAAAATCAAGACACGTTCCTCGGATGTGCCAACCTGGAAAGATATTCGAGATCCTGAAAAACGTAGGGTTAAGCTATAAGGAGAGAGGGGCCATATACAATATGTACAACAGCCAAGAGGGAATAATAAGACTGGACGACCCAGAACGAAGTGCTCGTATTAAGAAGGGTGTAAGACAAGGCTGTAGTCTCTCGTCCCCACTGTTCAATCTGTACATCGAGGAAGCAATGATGGAAATAAAAGAATGGTTCAGGAGTGGAATTAAACTACAAGGTGAAAGGATATCAATGATACGATTCGCTGATGACATTGCTATCCTGAGTGAAAGTGAAGAAGAATTACATGATCTGCTGATCGAAATGAACAGTCTATCGAATACAGAGCACGTATTGAGAGTAAATCGAGGAAAGACGAAGATAATGAGAAGTAGTAGAAATGAGAACAGCGAGAAACTTAACATCAGGATTGATGGTCACGAAGTAGATAAAGTTAAGGAATTCTGCTTCCTAGGCAGTAAAATAATCAATGACGGACGGAGGAAGGAGGATATCAAAAGCAGAGATGCTATGGCATTCCTGACCAAGACCAGTCTACTAATATCAAATATTGGCCTTAATTTGAGGAATGGGCGTCTGGAGTGCAAAATTCCATAGTAATGAAACGTGGAACAACCAGAACAGAAGAGAATCGAAGCATTGGGATGTGCAGCAACAGATGAATTTTGAAAATTAGGTGCACTGAGAAGGTAAGGAATGAGTAAGTTCTAATCAGAATCGGAGAGGAAACGAATATGTGAAAAATACTGATAAGGAGAAGGGACAGGATGATAGGACATCTGTTAAAACATGAGGGACTGACTTCCATGGTACTAGAGGGAGCTGTAAAGGGCAAAAACTGTACGGGAAGACAGAGATTGGAATAAATCTAGCACATAAGTGAGGACGTAGGTTGCAAGTGCTAATCTGAGAGTAAGAGGTTAGCACAGGAGAGGAATTCGTGGCGGCCTGCATCAAACCAGTCATAAGACTGATGAAAAAAAGAAGCAACATCTAAGACACTGTGCTGTATAGTCATTGATTGATGCAGAGGGATATGGCAACAGTCGAGGCCGGTGTCTCAGGCTGTGCTTCGAGATGGGCAGAAACGTAAATCGTCGAGTTGTCCAGCTATGAACTGGAAGATAATGTTTCGTAGTCCGTTATGATGTGTATCCGACATTTACTGTAGGAGACGATAGGAAGTACAGACATCGACGTTTTGTAACCAAGTGAGGCAATGATAATCGTAAGGGGCACTAACTGAGTGCTTAAGAATTGATGGTGGTTGTGATTGAAGTGGTTCATTTTATGATGAGCGAAAATGCTTTCTCTGTAGACACCTGTAAAACAATTTCTTGCTGTGAAGTCGGCGAGTACTGACACGTAATTTCTTTGAGATTACGGTATACGAGCCATACGACACAGTGTATTCTAATACAGAGCTGATATAAATGTCTCAGAACTCACCATGGGCGACTGTACGTGGAACTGTGACTGAACCTTTGGTTCCACATATGCATCAAGATTTTGTTACGTTATAGCCTTCTCTGAGCGTATTGTCATATATGAGTTGATTTACCGTGTACGAATATAGTATAAGGTAATGTAATTTGCATTTATTTTTGGTAGGTTTGAATGTTATGGTATTCAGTCTAGTTACAACAACCTTGTGGTCACTAGTCCCCACATCCATCATGATGCCCCCTGTCTGGTCAAGTTATTCGTTGCTAAGAGATAAAGTGTGTTTCCGAAATCATTTACACTTCTAGTGGGATCCTGAACTAGTTGTTCAAAACAGGTTTCTTACAAAGCATTCCGTGTTATGCCTTCCACCGTCATTAAATACGTATTTTCTGCAAAATATTGAAGGCAGATTGAATTCACCAGCAATTCTAATTGTATGAGTGGGGTACCTATTTGAAATGAGACTGAAGTTGCTTTGAACCGTATAGCAACTGTATTATTTGAGTCGGGGAATAGATAAAAGGTCCCACTTATTAATTTCTTCCGGTTGTCACGTATAACCTTTGCCCATACTAACTTAGAGGAACTAACCTCTATAATTTCACTACAAGGTAAACTACTTCTGACAGCAATAAACACGCTACCACCAACTATATTTAATTATCTCATTTGTTAAAATGATATTTTTACTTGATTATTTATCCCCACGTAAGAGATTGTGCTATTGAAAACTCTATGTACTTGTGCTGAGGCATCAAGTGATCACCAGTTTAGTATTAGAGGGCAGCGTGGAGGGTAAAGATCGTAGAGGGAGACAAAGAGATGAATACACTAAGCAGATTCAGAAGGATGTAGGCTACAGTACGTACTGGGAGATGAAGCAGCTTGCACAGGATAGAATAGCATGGAGAGCTGCATCAAACCAGTCTTAGGACTGAAGAGCACAACAACAACAACTTCATTGTCAGTAGTGTCTGTTATGTTAATGCTGAGGCTAAGGAATATAGTGGCTGAAATAAACCCCGTATCTCCATAATCACGAACCCGAACTGCACTCCACCTAACTCCTATGCTACATTTGGTAGCAAAATGTGGTAGTACATTGTGCCACTGGGGACACAGTTGGATAGCATCAGAATATCAATAAAAAAGGGGCTCTTGCATTTCCGTGTGCTGCTTCAGTCGTGGTGGTGAGATACATGTCTGGCACAACTTGGCTTAGGAAGGATGAGCTCGTGTACGAAATGACAGTTAGCTGGCAGGACTCTCCCAGTATGGCGGAAGAGCTGTCCAGCAGCTGAGGTGGGTCATGATTGAGCTTATGCAGTTTATAAGACCTATGCGTATGTTGCGTCAAATGTGACCTTAACATACAATAAGCGTCACCCTCTGTGAAGAATTTTGAACTTGTTTGAACGTGTGTTTACCTAATGGACGGAGGGTATCGAACATGAATTTCGTATAAATGGCAATTAGGAGAAAGAATTTAATTTTTGAAATAATGAAAATAGTGAATGTATTCGTGAATGAAATAATAAACGTTTGCCAGCCTAATTAGGAATAATAATTTTGAAACATTACGTTCGAAGACTTTAAATATAATTTTGCAAAGGGGGTTCTCATTATTTCTCTCGTTGTAAAGTGCAATGAACACACACAAGCCGGCCGGTGTGGCCGAACGGTTCTAGGCGCTTCTGTCTGAAACCACGCGACCGCTACGATCGCAAGTTCGAATCCTGCCTTGGGCATGGCTGCGTGTGATGTCCTTAGGTTAGTTAGGTTTAAATAGTTCTAAGTTCTAGGGGACTAATGACCTTAGATGTTAAGTTCCACAGTGCTCAAACCAACTTTTTTGAAGACACACAACTGCCGGACGAACTGAACAGTGATTAGCAGTAGTTATCATTCGCATAAATTAGCAGTCACAGAAAGATAAATGGTACTTGACTCCTGTTATTAATTATAATCATCATTTCAAGCATTAACCAATCCAACACCAAAACGTTATCAAAGACATCACGAGACTAAGTGAAGCACGACAAGAGTCCTGGTTTAACTAACACTCAAACATCACAAATTCAGTAAAAAAAACACTGTACAAACTCTTTTTTATACTCTCTCTGTTATCGAAATACTTCCAATTCCCTTAGCAAAAGCAATATTTTGTTTAACTTTCTCATAATGGAAAAGATTATAGTGGGGGGCCATAAACTGTTTTTTACTCTATAGGTAAATTCTGTAACTATTTCAGAGACAATAGCATTACTCTAATGTGGATTTCTAACCCCATTTGAATTTGTTTGTGTTTCGACTCTATATAGCAATTTACTCGATTAATATTTTTAAATAAAACTTCAGAAATTAAATTCCTAGTAACAGTCACAACAAAGTTAAGTTCCATGAAAGTTCATATTATGATCGTCTATCATTACCTGTGAAGCAGCTGGTTTAACTAGCATCATTTATACACTTTACCACTGAAACATTGGCACATTCAAAGTAGAAATGAATCACTGATTACTCGGAAGCAGGATACTCGGTCTGTAGCACGTTTAGGATAGGATCCTGCATAGGTTTCATAATCTGGGCAATTTCAAAGTTCAAACACATATTTCTATCACTGAAATTAATATTGAAAAAACACACACAAATGTACTGGTTCATACTAAAATACATATCTGATATCCTGAAGTTAGCGGAGCAGTGGCGTAATAGTGGTGGCAAGCAGGTGCCGGCTATCTGGTCTCACCTCTTGCAGTTTAAGGCTCTTTTCAAATTTGTTCTTGGCGACGTATTAATCATTTCAGAGCCATTCCATAATACATTGCATATTACAGCCGAAACCACATTCTAGGCAATTTCAACATAAATCGGCTTCGGAATGCCTCACTTGGCACCTACGGTGTTGACTGTACAACTGCTGGCCACTGACTGCGTAATGTGCTCTCTCTTTCTTGCCGCACAGATTGACCGACAAATCCACCTTTTCCCACGCAGTAAACCTCTTCTGCAGCGGAGGGGGTTCCCTACACCTTTTCCTTTATGTAATACAACTTCCCAAAGTATGAACCAGTATTCGAAGTACACTTCATCTTTTATGAACATACATAATTTATAAAGTTTCATTATTTTTAAACATTATTAAATCTTTTCAATACGTACATCTTAAACTTCCACTTTCCCTCTGACAAGTCAAAGATCTTAACTAGTACAGAACAATCACTTCAAAGTTACGAACACATAATAATACTGTATGAACTACTTACAATCGATAATGGTGTTACATGTTCACTGAAGTACGACTCAAGGAGGTCAGTGCGATACCAGTTTTATTAGTTCGGCTCTTGAATAATTTGTACTAATGGCGCAATCCTTGGAATGTGAATTACTTTCACTAGCTACTTAGGTTGCAAATATGGGCGACGCTCTATACGAGTAGGATTAGTGATCTGATATGAACTGTTGAGGAAGAGGACGGATCTTTGTTAAATGAGTTGTACGAGAAGTTCTACCGTTAGAAGCTATAATCACGGAATCAGTATCAGTCAGGTCAGGGCAAGGATACTGCAGCAGCTTTAATTATAATGTAGAAGAGGAGGCTTTACAAGGTAGCGAGATCGAGTTTTTCTCAGAGGCAATTTGCCAGGTTTTTATTACATGTCTTTGGGTTGGCATAACATATGTCGTTACCTGGTCATGAGTCTAGTCAAGGAGGCTTTTTATTTTGTGTTATGTTTCATAAATTGTCATTTATGCTTGCTTAAGGAAACCAAACAGCTAAGGTCGTCAATCTCCTTTTCAAACCCGAAGACAGAAGAAGTCTAAGCAGTCAGTCTGGTATAGAATAAATTCTGTGCACAAGTCCGAGAAAGTGTAATAAATATTACTGGTGTATGTATTTGAAGAAAAGCATGTGTACCACCCCAGTATTTACCTAGTGGGCTGTGGGAAACAGTCGAAAATCCACATCCAGGATGGCTGCCATACTGTACTTTAGACATCAGTATGTCGGTCAGACTCTATCTCAGGCCCACATACTTCTCTCCGCCAGAAATTGTCGTATTAACATGCAACTGTACCAGTGAAGGCAGGCATTCCAATTTTAGGTTACTTTACAAGCGTATGTATCTATAAGGGGTAGTGAAATGATAAGAGACAGGTGCTAAAAAGTGAGTAAACTGTTTATAATTTCGAAAGTAATGACCACAATTGTATTATCTCCCTGTCAGGCTAAATGGCCAATGCCTTCATGGAAAAATGTTTGTGTTAGCCTAAGAAACATTCTTAGGTGCCTATATATCATCACAAGCAAGTTGATGGCCATAAATGTCTTTCTCCAGGGGCCCAAAAATATGGAAACCACATAGGGAAAGTTTGGAACTGTATGGTGGCTGCGTACTCGAATCAACCCTCCCAACATGCGGGCCAGTTCTCTCGTTTTGATTTGACTGCCTCTCATAATTGAAAGTGCCTCGATAAAGCTGTGGGACAAATTGGGACGTAGTGATCATGTATAATTGTCACTGTTTTGTTGTTTCCAGGCGTAAATTGCACTCGTCTGCTGGCGGGGATAAGTTCCATTTTCCCTGTCCCAGAGATTCCAAGGACGTCAAGTACCATGCTCGCGCTGCAAGAGTCAGAATGTCATGTGATGGACATGAGCGCCCATGCGGCTGGGTGAAGCATAGAAGATAAAGGCAGCCAGTAGCAGTGATCAGAACAAACAACATCTCTTGGAAGCGAATGCTATGTCCGTGTCCAGCAGTCAGTCAGCACTGCTTGTGGAGGGCTGCAGCGGCAGCCGAGGCTGGCGATTCTGGCTGTGGTTTGAGATGGACAGCAATATGAAGTCTCAGGTTGTACAGCACACAAACCAGAAGATAGTCAGTTGCTAGAGTGACACAGTGAGCGAGAACTGGGCAGAGCCAAGTTTGAAGTGCCTCAAGAACTGATGCGTGTGGGACAGTTGTCGGACAGGATGTCTATCATTGCAGATAAAGCTGTCGTGTGACAACAATGTGGGATAGTAGTTGCCGTCGTTAGCTGGGCAGACGCACAGCAATTTCAGAGGAGGCAAAGCAACGGATTTTCCTGGCCATAAGGAGCACTACTTGACTGCTTTCGCAACTGAAGATGGTTGCCTGGTGGCTTTGTGACTGAACTGGTGCACTGTGTCATGTGCGAATGTGCTTCAGGTGAGCCGCTCTAAAACAATTTCTTGCAAGGAAGTCAGCGAGAACTGGTACAAAACAGGCATAACAGTGTCGGTATCGGTATGACGTTTTTCAACTTGTGATCCCAAGAGGCTCGACGGCCTAGGCGTAGTCGCGAGATATTCACAGCTTTCGATATTTGATGAACTTTGTAAGACTTTAAGATCTACTTTTGTTGAATGATTTTGATGCCAATCTCCACTGCAGTCACTACTAGATATTCAGTTCTCTTCACCGAGGCTTACCATTATACTGAAATATGCCTGATCAAAATGAGGACATTTACAGGGTCACCTGCGAAAATTTTAAACGCTGCTGAGTTTTTTTTTTTTTTTTTCATGTTGTGTTCTATGCCGTGTATATTATGTGAAGAAATTTCGTCCATTTTATGTGCACTGTATTAGACAACGTTATGCTTCAAGCGTTTATGTGCAGATGATCATTGTGTAATGGGTTACATATTATTTTCAATTAACAAAATACATGAATGCGAAACGGTAAATTAAGAAACAAAACAGAAATGAATGTAAAACGTAAAATAACAGTTTAAAACATAAACTAATATACTAAAAGAAATAACTGGACTAGTAATGGAAGTTTAGATGTTTTAATGAAATATGTTTAAAATACTCTGACAGCACACTGTGTACAATGTCAAATTAGAATGTTTACTCTTTTAACGATACCGTAACACGAGTCCTTAGGAATAATTTTTTTCGCTTGCGTAATAAAATGGTCTGACTTCATCGATTTTGCTTCACGAAATTTGATAACAGTGAAAACAAATACTGAACAGATAATGGGAGTCGACCCTTTTTTTCATTGTAGGTGCTCAAATAATAAAAATTACTTCATTACAATAATTTTTTGCTACGTGAGTGTTTGTACTGGCAATCCCTCTTGATAGTGTACGTTGTATGTCGGGCAAACCTAAATAATTTCATAGCATTGACGTCATATACGCGAAGCTTTGTCAGACATATTGGTTCGCAAGATTAATTTTAACATTTCGAAAGCTTTTGACACGTGATGTCAAATCACTAGCAGTGACAAACGCAAGGCAATGTTCTGTGCTTTGTCCCTGTATTCATTGTTTTCGCAGGCGAGCAGCTGCTGCGTGCGTGTGTGTGAATCATTACAGACAATTCCGGTCGCGCAACCACCGACCAAGCAAGATCAATACGATCATTCATTTCTAAACATTACATATAAAATAAATTTAAAAAATATTCACTAAGTGAGGCAAGGTCACTACAACACAAAGTCATAACTGTTCCTGACAAACAAAAAGGAAGATATTAGTAGTGAGTAGTTTATTTTCCTTTAGCTGTTGTATCTACTGATTTGCATTTTCTTTCGAGAACGTCAGTACTGCAGACACAAAAACAGCACGCTGAGCAAGAGGTAAGTCACTTTTATTTCACGGCAGTACTCAGTCTGCGTCCTTGAACAAAGATTGTGTAATTGGGATTGTCAGGTGTCGTGCTAGCAAGCATATTAATTTTCAGTGAACAGTATTGGTAAATTCAAACAGTTAATTTGCTTCGAGTAGTGCAACAGTTTATTTTTATGGATCTTCAAAGTCAAACACTGCACTTCATTTCACGCAAAGCTCATAATTTACTTCGGTACTATGTTTTCTACATAGTTTTCCTTGACCACAAAATTAGCTTACTTTGTCACTGAATTAATTCATTTTTATTACTTTAAATTTAGCATTTCATGAAGTTTAAAGTTTTATTTCACGATAATGTTCATATGCGCAACACAAGGTCAAGTAACAGTTTTGATCAGCAACTGAATATGGTACCTAAAGTACATGTTACATGACCAGAATTTTGTTGAAATCAGTATATTCAGTTTTCACACATACAGGCAACGTTTTATTGACATCTTGCACTGCAATCGGCAGAGATACAAAAAAACTGAAGGGTAACAAACAAGGGGAAATTTCCGGCAACCAGTAAATGAATGATGAAACTTGCCGGGTGTGTAGACCGGATAAAACAATGCAATATGTAATTTTCTTAGTTTGCGCCCAATTTTACGTTTAAGGAGTAAAACAAATCCTGAGTGATAGTATTTTAATTACTTCTGGCGGGAATATCTTCGCAACGATGATATAAAAATACGTTCCTCATATAAAAGTTGATATGTAATTCATGTTCTTGAAAACTGTGTAATCGTATTTTGAATAATTTTAAATTTTGCTAAATGTCCCATAACAATAGATTAATTTGGAAAATAAAATCTTTTGTTACAACATAAATTAAAGAAGCTCTCAAGCTACATACATCAATGTCTAACACAGCTGGTTTCTAAAATATCATTTTTGGAAAATGCAATGACATATGGCACTTAGAAAATTCTTACGTATTTACTTAGTAATTAAAGGAGAGGAGTTTTTCTGAAAGGAACAAAGGAGGTTAATATTTTAACTATTGAATTATACTCTAAAATTAAGCGTAAAGTTATACATTTACAACACACATGTTTTCGTTTTACAGAAGGAAGCGTCTGAGGTGCTGTTACACAACACCTTCTTTCTTGTGTCACGAGACAAAAGAAAGTCAGTCATTTTTTTCTCTGGTGGCGGTTTATATGTTAGCAAACATTGTCATCTGCTGTTCATATACATTTCAAGACTTAAACAGGGATGGCACACTGTGACGTAAGGTGCAACGCACACGCAGCAAAATATTCAAACCTTTATTTTAAAGAAAATCTTTCTTGGAAAATTAAACTTTTATTATTGACAAAAAGGACTGTACAACATAAGAAGACTCTAAAGCTTGCGAAATTCTCTCATTACAAAAATTACAGACAACTTTGCCAATTGAGTGTATGTGACAAAATGAAAAACAAATTAACACTAAAATAAATTAACACTAATCATGAAAGTTATTAGTTATCTGAGGACAAATATTTCCTTCAGTTAATAGTTTTGACAAACATTAAATGTTACTCAAGCTTTCGTTTCCTTTAACATTCCTCCAAAATCTTCGCTTTATATAAAGGACAAGAAAGTATTATAAATGAGTTTTCATCTTCATCATAAAGTATTTCCGATAATTTCTTTTCGATTCAGAAAAAACATAACTATTCTCTGAAAAACGCAACTGTTCCTACTATGCCTCAAATAAGAATGCCCCATCGCTGTACAACCCACTGAATAGTAAGTCAACTACAGATGATACTAAACACAGAGTCAAAGAGCTTATTCACTACTTACGCTGAGCGCGCATTCATCTTTTTCCTAGTACAGTAAATGTGAATTATTTACAATAGCAAAAACGTGTAAAAACCTTACAGCGGAAGCAGTAGAACATATTTAGCCAAGCTTCTATAGTTAAAACGCTTTTAACCTAGCTCCGGACTCTATGCATTGGGATTCTCACATTAGCCTTTTGTTGAAATCCCTGTTAAACGACACGTCATTCGTTCAGATAACTTACGCTATTCTTTGGCATTTGTGTAAAGAATCTGAATATTCAGTACGCTGTGAGAAGCTCAACTTTAACAGCATAGTATGGAAACGACTGTGGAAATGGAACATTCCTTGCTCTTGATCACCTAGCCTGCCTGGGATGTGTAACCTGGAAGTTACTCACATGGCCAGCACACTGTCATTCACCGTGCTGGATACTTGGTTATCCAGTATGAATCTCACCTAACTAATCTCAATAAACAGATATTCATATATTTTAACAGAAAATTGTGAGGCAAGGAACCATTAATGAACCAAACGAATTATGAAGTATATGTCACGTGCCAATTTCAACATGTTACGAATTGTCTGGTAGAGTTCTTGAAATGCGTACCAACGAGGCGATGTACACCTCGCCATCGTGACGGAGAAATGTGTTTTATCTGGGATCGCAAATGTGTTACTTAAGAGATGACAAGATGCACATTGTTATCGTTCAATCCGTTTCCTAAGCAACTCTTGAATTTCCTAAAGTACTCGTGAAATTTTCAGCATTTTTAGGCACGCCACGGTCAGGCTGCCTTATGGAAGGAAGGCATCTGTAGTTCCAGCGATGCAGAAGAAAAAAAAAAAACTTTTCGTCAACTAGGTAGCTGGACTGAGAACGCATATGAAACGGAGTTGAGGGAGAACTTCCTAGTAGTGTGTGCGTAAAGTAGGGCAATGAACGGAAGTCAAAAATTGGCCAAGGAAAAAGTCAGGTTTAAGAATAAGAGACTGTAATGTTCCGCTATAGTGCTGTAAGTACTGGAAGAAATGCGTGTGCAAAAACATTTATGTCATAACTCCTCGGGATTGTGTGACATCTGCTGTGAAATATCGGAAGAGTGAATTGGGAAATTGAAGAAGTAGTAAAGCGGATAAATTGCAGGGGCTGCCAAACATTGTAATCGGGAGAACAAAACATCGTAGACAAACATTGCAGCGATGTGTAATGTGGACTATTCACTATCACACACTTTGATTTATCTCAAGTTGTATCCAATGCGCATGTACCACACTATTAGCACAAGTTAGTCTCATCAATGTTTTATTCGTGTGCTGAAGCATATAAAACACTCCTCCGACCACTGCTTGAAAATTTCTCGTCAGTACGGGATCCCGACCAGACAGGACTAATAGAGGAAATAGAAAAAAATAAAAAAAAAGCTGCAGGTTCCTTTAGCAAGCGTGAAAGCGTCCCCGAGATGCTCGGCCAACTCCAGTGGCAGAGCTAGCGGGGCGCTCTGCATCACAGTACGGCCCACTATTAAAGTGTAGAGAACGTACGCTGCTAGGACAGTCAACCAATATGTTGCTTCCTCCGACATATACCTCACGTAAAAATGATCAATATAAAATTTGGCAGTTTCGAACCCCCACGGAGAGTTTCCCGCAATCGTTCTTCGAGCTAAACATGCGCATTTGGAACCGGCGAGGAGGAAGTGATACTTGTACACAAAGCACCATCTGCCACACACCTAAGGTGTACAGCTGTAGATGCAGACGTAAATGGCACTAAAACTTACGATCTGAAGTTATTGCAAGACGATATAGATTAGTACACTACTGGCCATTAAAATCGCTACACCAAGAAGAAATGAGGATGAAAACAGGTATTCATTGGACAAATATATTATACTAGAACTGACATATGATCACATTTTCACGCAATTTGGGTGCAAAGATCCTGAGAAATCAGTACCCAGAACAATCACCTCTGGCCGTAATAACGGCCTTGATACGCCTGGGTATTGAGTCAAACAGAGCTTGGATGGCGTGTACAGGTACAGGTGCCCACGCAGCTTCAACACGATACCACAATTCATCACGAGTAATGACTGGCGTATTGTGACGAGCCAGTTGCTCGGCCACCATTGACCCGAGGTTTTCAGTTGCTGAGAGATCTGGAGAATGTGCTGGCCAGGGCAGCAGTCGAACATTTTCCGTACCCAGAAAGGCCCATACTGGACCTGCAACATGCTGAAATGTAGGGTTTCGCAGGGATCGAATGGAGGGTATAGCCACGGGTCGTAACTAATCTGAAATGTAACGTATACTGTTCAAAGTGCCGTCAATGCGAACAAGAGGTGACCGAGACGTGTAACCAATGGCACCCCATACGTCAGTATGGCGATGACGAATACACGCTTCCAATGTGCGTTCACCGCGATGTCGCCAAACACGGATGCGACCACCAGGATGCTGTAAACTGAACCTGGATTCATCCGAAATATGACGTTTTGCCATTCGTGCACCCAGGTTCGTCGTTGAGTACACCATCGCAGGCGCTCCTGTCTGTGATGCAGCGTCAAGGGTAACCACAGCCATGGTCTCCGAGCTGATAGTCCATGCTGCTGCAAACGTCGTCGAATTGTTCGTGCAGATGGTTTTTGTCTTGCTGACGTCCCCATCTGTTGACTCAGGGATCGAGACGTGGCTGCACGATCCGTTGCAGCCATGCGAATAAGATGCCTGTCATCTCGACTGCTAGTGATACGAGGCCGTTTGGATCCAGCACAGCGTTCCGTATTACCTTCTTGAACCCACCGATTCCATATTCTGCTAACAGTCATTGGATCTCGACCAGCCGGCCGGGGTGACCAAGCGGTTGTAGGCGCTCCAGTCTGGAACGGCGCGACCGCTACGGTCGCAGGTTCGAATCCTGCCCCGGGAATGGGTGTGTGTGATGTCCTTAGGTTAGTTAGGTTTAAGCAGCTCTAAATTTGAGGGGACTGATGACGTCAGAAGTTAAGTCCCATAGTGCTCAGAGCCATTTGAACCATTTTTTTGACCTCGACCAACTCGAGTAGCAATGTCGCGATACGATAAACCGCAATCGCGATAGGCTACAATCCGACCTTTATCAAAGTCGGAAATGTGATGGTACGCATTTCTCCTCCTTACACGAGGCATCACAACAACGTTTCACCAAGCAACGGCGGTCTACTGCTGTTTGTGTATGAGAAATCGGTTGGAAACTTTCCTCATGTCAGCACGTTGTAGGTGTCGCCACCGGCGCCAGCCTTGTGTGAATGCTCTGAGGAGCTAATCATTTGCCTATCACAGCATCTTCTTCCTGTCGGTTAAATTTCACTTCTTTAGCACGTCATCTTCGTGGTGTAGCAATTTTAATGTCCAGTAGTGTAGATTAGTATATAAGCTGCACCAATGAGGGATCACTGTAACGGATCTTTCCAGTCTGACGACTGAATTTCAAGAACGGTACAGCTCAAATTAATAATATTAATAAAAGTTTTTACGCAATAGAAAAAACATAGCTGAAAAGTATTCGTACATGCGTCACAGTTAGTACAGACCTTTCCGGAAAGCAGTTCCATAATCGCTCCCAGCGACGACCGGGCTCACGTTGCCAGTCATCGGGTTGGCGGCTTAAGGTCTTCCCCTCCCCGGTCCCAACGGCCTCGCCCATTTCTCCAGAGATAATCCGCTTATCCTCTCCAGAAGAGCTCCAGCTCCTTACTTGACTCTGGAGGTGGCAGATGAGGATGCCGAGGGGCCTTCCAAGAGCTGCCCTCCTTTCAAAGTCGGACTTGTTCAGATCTCTGAAAAAGAAGAAGAAAATACGCCATTCGTACTTCTCTCCGTGATGTAGTCGGGACGGTCTCTTATTGACTGTCTGCCGCGCATACAAAGTACCTGCACTCCACCAACGCAGTTGTGGTCATATTTTCAAGAGAGTAACTGTGAGTTATTGGTAAAAAGTCTCATCTACATTCCGTTTTGTTACACAGAATTAATTACGATTTCCAGGACTTATCATTTGTTCTTCATCTTCATATGCTCTGCATTTTATCCAACACCTATCTAATTTAGACACAAAGGAATTAATGACATTAGCTGGCAGTGGGCATTGATTGAAACCAATGGATAAAGTTGAAAATACGTAACGTAGCGTGATTCGGACCCGGGTCTCCAACTTACGGACAGATGCGCTGACCATAGCGCTATTCAGACACAGTGCTCTTCGTAACAGCACGGACTACCCTAGCGCGCCTCACGTCAGACCTAAATTCTCAACTTATCCGCACACTACTGATGTAGTGTCCCTTGTCCATTGTCCTCATTATTCTCGGTGTTTCGCCGATTCCTGCAAGAGCTCGAGCATGTTGTTCATGTGCACTGAAGTGATCAATTGGTCGTCCTCGTGTCAATGATTTATGTGGTGTCTGTTCTTTCGGACATGTTTGAAAGAACAGACACCACATACATTCTTTCTAATTCACCTCCGTTGCTCTCACTGCTATTCGGTAAATGCGTGTCTATGCAGTCCAGGATTTCTAGTTCATAATTCACAAACAATATGACAGATGAAACTTCCTGGCAGATTAAAACTGTCTGCCGGACCGAGACTCGAACTCGGGAATTTTGCCTTTCTCGGGCAAGTGCTCTACCGACTGAGCTACCCAAGCACGACTCACGCCATGTCCTCACAGCTTTACTTCTGCCAGTACCTTGTCTCCTACCTTCCAAACTTTACAGAAGCTCTCCTGCGAACCTGACCAGGCAGAACTACTTTCGTCCGGCCACAAATGTCGGTTCTTTGACTTCTCTAGGAGAAGCCACATCAAACCAGAACAAATAAAGTATTGGTCCACATTATTACATAAATCAATAAAGGATTTTCTTAACTTCAGCACAGTTCATTACCACAGGAGTACAGGATAATTTACAAGTGTCATGGATTAGCAAAGCATCATTTGATGCACTGATGAATAGACTGCTCTCTTTCAATACAATGTTCCAGATTAAAAGAATAAGACAATCATAAATATTAGCTATCGCGTTCGTCCTGCGTTTGATTCTTTCAGCATAGATCTCGAACTGGAGCAGAGCTCTTGCTTGCTCGGCACTATATTGACCTCAGCGTGTGGGCGCTGCTGTGCTGAGAAGGGAGGTATAGTTGTTAAAACACCCCCCCCCCCTTCACCACATGCATCATTGCTGCCTGCAGTGAGTCCCCACTACTTTGTGTGGTACTGATTAGAGGTGCCAACCTTGGTGTGGCAACGCGATCTCCCTACGATATCACACGCCCTTTACTTCGATTAACGTCATGTAACAATAATATTTCCGTAGTTCAGTGCTTATTTGAAGGTCATTACAAGCAATTGTTGTAATCATTACTCTAAGAGCAACAGAAAATTGGCAGATGGATTTCCATGAAAGTACTGCACTGCGTGTCACTTTCTGGGTATGGAGAACTCACGCTGCGTACGGGAGGCCACAGGTAGTACGTCGTGCTGCTTGTGGGCGAGGCCATATCAGCGGGCCTCTCTCTACAACCCGCGCCCGAGGAGAGCTCTGAACGTAACGGCAGTGACTCCCACTGACTGTCATCGCACTCTTGTGCGACTCTGATGCTAGTGAATAGATATCAAAGCTAACAGCATGGTCTCCACTCTGAAGCCTACGACGCCAAGATCACTTCTCCGCTGTGGTCTGCAAAGGTTTCTGTGGGTATGTCCGCAAATGTCAGTGGTCATCTGACGTTCTTCTTCCAGCCATTCCTAGAAGTTTACACCAACTTTTATACACTGCTCAAAAGAATTATGGGAAGATTAATTTGGGTGCCTCCCACATCCCATTGAGCAATAATTAAGGACTGGATATATTACTAAATTATGATGTAAAAGCTCATTATTGCATCATTGATCGTTTACAGAAAAAGAACTGAAATCTCCGACAGGTGTCGAAAATGAAGTGGAAACTATCATTCATCCTCTCATCCTGGGTGCTTTTCATTGGTCTTTCAGAGCTTCAACATTGTATATGTCCTCTGCGTGCCTATACCTACGTGGCACGCTACATATAAGTCTACAGAGGTGCCACACAGGCCTTGGCGTTAGAAGGAATTCAGGGCCACTGAAGTATGCAGCAGCCACCATATGTTCCAATACGATTTGTCCGATGTACTGCCTGGCGTTAAGGCGACCATGGATAATGACAAGATCCATATGGCTGTCAGCACTAAAGTATCTCCACAACATCACAGAATCTTGGAAATCTGTCGCTTTCCTGGACAACTTTTGGCAGGTACCGCTCGCCATGGGTCTTCGCACACGAACATGGTCATCACATTGCTTCAGAGGATGTCTATGGTCTTTGATTGACATGTTGCGCCAGTGACTAAGTTGCCCGCTCACATGGGAACGGCAGAACTGGAGGCGAGATGCAAAATGTCGTGACAAATGGGGAACTAGAACAGAACGTCTGGTTCGTAAGATCCTTCTCAGTAACATGTTTCTTACAGTCTGATCGGACACAACGGCTCCAGTGGCATTTCTAAGATCCCCTGGCGGTATCCATACGGCGCCGCAACGCTGAGATGGACAGATATCGATCTTCACGTGGGGTTTTAATCCATCAGCTACCTTTTCCAAGTCACCTTGTATACTGACCTGTCTCCCTGTAGCTTGTTCATAATCTGCGGACGAGAACGGATAGGTACCGACATCTACAGCAACGCTATCGAAATTCACTCCTTTTTCGATCAAAAAAGACCGTCTTTGCAACTTGCAATGCATTAAAATGCATGTGGTTAGTTAATACAATGTCCTCAAATGGTAACTGGTACCCGTGTCCCTCACCGGTGATAACTTCCTTATTACGCTGTAATGTGATTTTAGTTGTTGCCCATACTGAAAGCGAAGATCGCAAACCATGCAGTAAGATTATAGGTACGGCCTGAAGCAAAACAGATTGACATGCCGGCCGTTAACACAAGTGTACCCTTAATTCTTTTTAACAGTGTAGTTGAAACCGACAACTGCCGATTCCAGCGAATAAATGCACACACGCACAACAGATATTTCCTTTTTTCGAAAGGTGTTCTTTTCTTACGGCAGATTCATTTTTCTCCTCTACCTGCACCTGTTCTAAACACTGGAACGGCACGTCTGCATTGTATCCCATATGATCGGGCAGCGAATTTGGAGGCTTTCATCGACTGGCTCCAGACTCGAAGCAGCCACATTTCTCTGTGTATTGGGTGTCAGATATCTCCTTCTACTCTTGACCGTTGTTTATGAACAGGGGAAGAGTCCATCATATAAAATGTGGAAATCGTGACTGTTGTGGTGTTTCAATTTTAATAACTGAAACACCGACATAATTCTCGCCTGAGTGACGTCAGGTAAGGTGAAGTTATTTACTTTTTAACTGTTATGTGGTATTCTGAATGTTGTATTCCAGCACTGTGTCTGTTTCTGTCTCATACATGTACAATGCACGAGTTTCTGACAGTGTAGTCCTGTGATGATCTCCCTATGCTGTGACAGGCAGTGCAAGTCAATATGCAAGACCTGCCAACGGCCAGTGCTCAGAAGAGATTCTGGAAACATTGTCGTGATTATAAGAGTACTGTACAGTAGAATGAAATGAAAGAATACTGATTTTGTAATACTTCAGCATTAAAACCTGAGTCAAGACATAAGTTATTGAATATCTGTCTGTGTGAACAACGCTCGCCAATAACTACTGGACTGAAAGTTAAGTGTTCGGGTTCATGCTGTCATATAGACAGAGTGAAAGAATTTCTTACTCTATTTTGACAGCTGTCAAGTAATAACTGAAACTGACGTCATCGAGAATTACGCAAGTAAGAATTACGAAAATTCAAGGTCAGTGATATCTCTGAAAAGTGATTCATCACATGTTCGGAATTTTAACTACTGTGCTTAGGAGACGTCAGCTTTTGCGAAATTCACTACTTGCTTTGGTTTGTAATAAAGAAATAAATTGAAACTAGTAATTCCACTATTATTGAAGTGAGAGGTAATTATGGAACATATCGCTGTAGATAGTCTGACGAAGTTACCGACTGTGAAGACGATGTGTGATTGTTTCGCAAATTCAAGCAATGAAATTTATTGGCAACTGCGGAATCTTTCTGACATTAGCTGCCATAGCTATGAAGATAATACCTATTGGTGAGCCGCGAGGGGTAGCCACGTTGTCTGAGGCACCTTGTCACGGTTCGCGAGTCTCTCCCCGTCGGAGTTTAGAGTCCTCCCTCGGGCATGGTTCTGTGTGTTCTCCTTAGCGTAAGTTGGTTTAACATAACTCAAGTACTGTGTAAGTCTAGGGACCGATGACCTCAGCAGTTTGGTCCCATAGGAACTTATCACAAATTTCCAAAATTGCCTATCTGTGCCGGATCGGGTCTCGAACCCGGATTTCCCGCTTGTCGTGAACGGTTACCTTAACCAGAAAGCTGCTGTATGTCTCCTTATATATGGGCTGTAAATGGCGATGCTGCTACCAACTCTGTGTTGTTGCGCTAAAATGATAGTAATTCGCGTATCGAGACATGGGTACACTTCACGCAAATCTGACGTTTATTCCCGCCCATATGTTGCCACGTTTGTTTCGGGTATGGTGTATAAGAGTCGATGGAAAGTCTTTGAACATCCTCCACTCAGTCCCGATTTCTTCATACTCTGGAGCCCTGACGAAAGCCGGTCGTGGGCGCAGCTTTGCTTGGCATCAAGAGGTGCACGATTGGGTATAATTATGGCTCCGCAGGCAACCGCAAATATTTTTCCATGAAAGTATTTATGCCACTGCCTGTTTTTAATTTATATTTTCATCATATTTTTAACAATTTCTCCATTAGGTTTCCAATAATTTTTGTTTTTCAATTATTCTTGTCCCATTTAAATTTGTTATATATTCGTTGCTGACTCTTGTACACGGAACAAAAAGAATACGATGGCAATGCTAAACAACAAATATTTTCCAATTAAAGTCCTGGAGAGCACTGTCGCCAGTTGAAGAGTGCCTTTATGTTTGTGTGAAATACATCAAAGGAAAATTCCTCAAGTCTTCTGCCATTTAAAGATGAGAGTAATTCGAAAGTTTCGCGTATACCCTGTCACGTTATGAAAGCACATACCACAGCGGTGGGACTGCTTCTCATTATAATTATTTGGATCGAAAAGAACTTCATCTCATTTTTCCGATCTCTGGCTGTTTAGGTCAGCGCTTTATGGATGACTCACGACATTCTCCGTTGACATTTTTGTTTATGAAATTTTGATGCAATTCCCACACTGCGAAAGTGTAAGAAAAGAAGGAAAATTAGATTACTGGATTTCGCCTCTGCGAAGGTAAGTTCATTCTTTGATTAAAGATGTTTAACGAAAGAGCCAACATGAAGCTCAAATCGTTTTGTCATTGAACAAGGAGGACGATCGCAATCCCTGTTAAAATCATCCTCCAGTGAAATAATAACTTACAGTTTTGATTAAATGAGAATGTTGAGGGTGATCAAAAAGTCAGTATAAATTTGAAAACGTAATAAACCACGGAATAATGTAGATAGAGAGGTGAAAATTGACACACATGCTTGGAATAACATGGGATTTTATTAGAAAAAAAAGTTCATAATATGTCCGGCATATGGCGCTGAACAGCAAAACGTCAGTAACTGCTACCGTGACGGGTGAGTGGTACGCCGCTATGTTACTGAATCGGATCATCCCCAGCTGGATGGCGCTCCATCCCATATTGTTAGATTCGTGAAAGATCTCTTGCGCGCGTCGTTTGGTGATGATCGTGTGCTCAGCTGCCACTGTCGTCATGCTTGGCCTCCCAGGTCCCTAGACCTCAGTCCGTGCGATTATTGGACTTGGGGTTACCTGAAGTCGCAAGTGTATCGTGATCGAACGACATCTCTAGGGATGCTGAAAGACAACATCCAACGCCAATGCCTCACCGTAACTCCGGACATGCCTTGCAGTGCTGTTCAAAACATTATTCTTCGACTACAGCTATTGTTGGGGAATGATGGTGGACATATTGAGCATTTCCTGTAAAGGACATCATCTTTGCTTTGTCTTACTTTGTTATGCTAATTATTGCTATTCTGATCAGATGAAGCGCCATCTGTCGGACATTTTTGAGCTTTTGTATTATTTTGGTTCTAATAAAACCCCATGTCATTCCAAGAATGTGTGTCAATTTGTACCTCTCTATCTACATTATTCCGTGATTTATTCAGTTTTCTAATTTATACTGGCTTTCTGATCACCCGGTATAAAAAATGTACTTCAAATATACCTACAAATACAACACCCCTAGACAATAAATAACGTAATTATACAAAAATTGGTTATACATGAGCGACACTTATATATTAACTACTAATATGGGCTCACAGAATCAATTTATCAAATGTTGTAGTGACAGAAGAAGTACAGAGTTATTTGTTTTAGACGATAAAATATTGACATGCAAGCAGCACCTTAGAACGCGGAAATAATAATTTCTCTACATATTTTTAATGATTCTTTAAATAAATAGTGTTGTGCACTGAGCGTCGTGTCTCACAGGGGAGTAAAGTATGGCGACTACTTTGAAATAATAAACAGTTTGCTCACTTCTTTCCCATCTGTCTCGTTTTCATTTGACAGTCCTTATAGCTATGTCACTGGTGGAGTCGCTAAATAACCAATTCTTCGGTTCCGTTTTTAACGTAAATTCTAGACAGCCATGATAATATATTTATAATTCATCTTCTGTACGACGAATTCCGGTAAATAACTTTAGTACTCAGATACGTTTTTCAACATATGAAGGCGACTTAAATGTTTTGCTCGCTTTGTGTGAGCTACTGTAATGGAAAACATAACAAGGTTTATCGTTACGGACGTTTAGATACCCGAAAAATCTTAGATATGGGAAAGTGTGCCAATATAAAGAATTTAATGCGTCAACAAAGGAAAGACATTACCTTCTGAATTTTAGTAACATAAAGAACATGCAATCAAGAAAGAGGCTATTGTTTATAGCATTTACCGCCATTGAAATCACATTTGATAGTATAACAATTTTCTCTATGAACTTGTCCTGAGCATATTAGTATCATGACTATCGCACTACTGTTTTGGTATTATAACCTAAATCGTTCTTATCTCTGTCGCCTACTATGCACTACTCTACGAGGGGAGTTCAATAAGGAACGAAACATTTATTTTTTCCTTTTAAAAGAGCTGACCGCCATTTCTCTGTGTATAATTCTATTTATCTATTGTAGTATTGAGGCTTCGGCTTTTATGCCATTATCAAGTAGAATGCTAAGGATTGGCAGATCATTATTAAATCAAATTTGTCAAGACAGTCCGAAGCAGGTAAACAAAGCCAACGCATGTCTATGAGATGTAACAGTATTTTTTTGACAGTTACGTCTTAACGACATGCGGTAGCTTTGTTTACCTGCTTTGGACTGCCTTGACAAATATGAGCCGGCCGCGGTGGTCTCGCGGTTCTAGGCTCGCAGTCCGGAACCGTGCGACTGCAACGGTCGCAGGTTCGAATCCTGCCTCGGGCATGGATGTGTGTGATGTCCTTAGGTTAGTTAGGTTTAAGTAGTTCTAAGTTCTAGGGGACTTATGACCACAGCAGTTGAGTCCCATAGTGCTCAGAGCCATTTTTGATAAATATGACTTAATAATGATCTGCCAACCTTTAGCATTGTACATGATAATGGCACAAAAGCTGAAATCTGAATAGTACAAAACATAAATCTAATAATACGCAGTCAACTGTCGGTTTACTCTTTTAAAATGCATTCCATGACTGTGGCCCAACGCCATCGAAAATATTTTATTTTCTTCTGGAAGCTGATGGGCTTTATTCAGGACTCCAGTACACCACATTATCCCCCCGCAACCCCTTTTGGCTAATTGCCTTATTTTTTAAAGTAATTTCCATTCAATGCGACGGACTTACGCCGCCTTATTGAAAGGGCCTGTATGCTCGAATGGTACCATTCTACTGGTCGACTTCGGAGCCAACGTCTCGTTGCATCAATAACATCCCCATCCTCCACGCACTGCTTCACGTGGAGTGTGGAGTGCATTCTTCATTGGGGCAAAACGAGTGAAGGTTGGAGGGTGCGAGATCCTGGTTTTAGCGGCACACACTTTTGTGTACCCCAACTGGTGGACGAGTGTGTCAGCTCTACCAACAGAGACATCCAATTGTGCAACGAGGAGTTTGGTTGTGATCTGTCAGTCACCTCGAAAGAGAGTGTCCGCACGTTCTAACGCTGCTCGAGTCACAGCTGTGTGCGGTCGGCCAGCGCAAGGGAGATCAAAAAAATGGTTCAAATGGCTCCGAGCATTATGGGACTTAGCATCTGAGGCCATCAGTCCCCTACAACTTAGAATTACTTAAACCTAACTAAGCTAAGGACATCACACACGTCCATGCCCGAGGCAGGATTCGAACCAGCGACCGTAGCAGGCGCGCGGTTCCAGACTGAAGCGCCTAGAACCGCTCGGCCACACCGGCAGGCCTCAAGGGAGATTGTACATGTTTGCGCGACCTTCTTGCGATGATTAAAGATGCATCGCCCTATGACTCACCGTGCTTTTCTTCACTGCCACGTTTCTATACACATTCTTCGAACGCCCATGAATATCTGCGATGCTCTGGTTTCCCGCCAAAAGAAACTCAATGACGGTTCTCTGCTTGGAACGTACCTCTTCAAAGACGCCGGTTTGAAGGCTACGTATCGCGCTGCCACCTATCGGAAGTTCAAGAAACTATAAGGGCTGCAGCAGGAATATTGCACGATGTTCCACAACAAGTTCCACATTTTTTCAACCGAAACTAGCCGAGGGAAAAATGTGTTGCATTAATTATTGAATGCCTTTTGTATAGCGCACTTAAGATTATATGCATGATCGCCAATATTTTTCTTTTTCTTATAATGTACAAAATTATCGAAAGAGTTATTCTTAATCAATTATCTGAATTAGTCTTACTGTGTACACAAAGGAAGTTTAGAAGCGTATACAGTTCACGACTGTTATCATTATTATATTATTACGGATGTTACGTCGCACGCTACGTGTGCAAGTAGTATCTGAATATCTACTGCAACGTACAGTGAGGTCACAAAAGTCACAGGATACCTCCTAATGTCATGTCAGACATCCTTTTTCCCGGCGTAGTGCAACAGCTCGACGTTGTATGGACTCAACAAAGCTGCTTGAAGTCCCCTGCAGGAATGGCATGCTGACTCTATAGCCGTGACTAACAGCGAAAGTGTTGACGGTGCAGGATCTTGTGTACGAAATGACTTCTCGATTATGTCCATAAATGTACAAACTGTTTCATGTGGGGGGGGGGGGGGGGATCTGGGTGGCCAACTCATTCGCTCGAACTGTTTAGAATGTTCCTCAAACCAATCTCGAAAAGTTGTGGACCGGAGACATGGCGTATTGTCACCCATAAAAATTCTGTCGTAGACTGGGAAAATCATGTCTTTGAACTGCTGCAGATGGAGCCTAAGTAACCGAACATAACGATATCCTGTAAATGAACGGTCCATTTGGACCAGGGTTCTGTGGAGCCATCACCAGCTTGCACAGTGTCTTGTTGGCAACTGGGGGCCATGGCTTCGAGCGGTCTGCGCCACACTCGAAACGTGTCATCAGCACTTACCAGTTGGAATAGGGACTCATCAGAGGCGTCCATGGTTTTCCAGGCGTCCAGGGTCCGACCAATATGGTTACGAGCCCATAAGGCGCTGCGGGCATGTTGTACTTTAAGCAAAGGCAGTCACGTTGGTCGTCTGCTGCCAATTTTGCCACACTGTCCTAAGGGACACGTTCGTTGTACGTCCCACATTGTTTTCTGCAGTTATTTGATGCAGTGTTGCTTGTCTGTTACCACTGACAGCTCTAAGCAAACGCCGCTGCTCTTGATCGTTGCGTGAAGGAAATCAGTCAGTGCGTTGACGGTGCTGAGAGATAAACCTGATATCTGCTATTCTCGGCACAGTTTTGACCCAGTGGATCTCGGAATATTGAATTTCCTAACGATTTCCGAAATGGAATGTCCCATGGGTCTAGTTCCAACTACTATTTCACGTTCAAAGTCAGTTAACTCCCGTGTTGCGGCCATAATCACGTCGGAAACAGTTTCACGCGAATCACCTGAGTACACATGACATGTCCGCCAAAGCACTACCCTTTTATACCATGGATATCCGATGTTATCTTTGTCTACATCGGTGCGTATTGCTATCACATGATCTTTTTCACCTCAGTGTACATCCTTTTTATTCACCTTCCTGTAACAAATAGTTTGCATCTCTTTACAGTATTCACTCTTCCTCTTCGCTCTGTTTCCAAACTGATTATTCTTTGACGTATCAGAACGTATGTTATCAACCGATCCCTATTTTTGTCAAGTTTCGTTATCATGTTCTTTTTGCCTCATCCAATTCGGTATCTGTTCACCAGTACTCGCATATCCTTTTGTAGCACCACATTTCGAAATATTCTCCCCTGCGTCAAATTCTGCAAGAAGTGAAACTCCAGTCAGACACTTTCAGGAAGAATGGTTGGCTTTAATCTCCTGTCGACATCGAGGTCATTAGAGACGGTGCACAAGGTGCAGTTTAGTCAAGGATGGAGAAGGAAATCGGCCATGGTCTTTCAAAAGAACCATTCCGGCATGTGCCTAGAGCGATTAAGGGAGATCGCGCAAAACCTAAATTTGGATGGCCGGTAGTGGGTATGAATCGTCGTCTCGCGAATGCGAGTCCAGTGTAGTTACTTTTAGGAAAGGATTCTTAACAGTTAAGTTTATGTTCTGTGTTAAAAAGTTCATCCTTTCCAAAACACGTTTCCTGCCATTTTTAGTGTGTATTATATATCCTCTATAATTAAGCCACCAGAAAGTATAATACTGGTAAGTTCACGACTATATGTGTATTCTTGCGTTATTTGTGATGCAGCATTAGGTGCTCCGTGCACGTAAGTTTTCTTTACACTCGTGAACGAACAAAGAAGCCATCTCCGGCCACCGCAGTTTTTGTCTCTCCTTTTGCTGCTTCGTTGTTTGCACACTTGTTGTTTCATGCAAATTCCAGTTCCCACGGCTGTTTTGCTGCCGCTCGCCGGTGTGTGAACTTTGAGAAAAGGGGACGCGTTACCTCGCCTGGCCGACAATTTACTTTTCCCCCTCGGGTGAATAAATCCTCATTCCGGCAGAGTTATAGCTCTCGTTCACAGGGCACAATACGTGGTGTTGGTCTGTTTACGCAGTTGCAATTTTCTAATTGCCAACGTAAGAGCGATTCAACGAAAAGAGCGGGCGGGAAGTGGGGAGAGTCGCCAATAAAACGCGCATGAGCGCTCTCCGAAGTTTAGTTAATTACACTAGCAGCTCGTGCGCATGTTTCACAGCTGTTGGTTGCAGGAAATTGCGTACAAAGTTAGTATCAGAGTGGGCACCCACGCTGTTTCACCAGTTAGCAGCATTCGTGAACAGGGCAGATGCTTCATCAGTTGATTAAGAGTACGAGTAGGGTGCAACGAGATACGTTGTAACCACAGACTAAGTGATACAGGGTGAAGCGAAATTCGCTCACTCGGGCTTTGCAGCGCGACTCCACACATGCCAGCGATAAATAAAAATGTCTGTCACAAAATTTCGTCCGGCGAGTACATGCGGCAAAAAAGGACGTTAAAGTGTGGCAATCTGGCAACACGGTAGCCACATGTATACTGAGTACCTGTCTATACTTTTCCGTTGTGCTGTAAAGTTGGTGCAGTGGATAGAGTTTTGGGTTAACATGCAGGAGGCCGAGGGTTCGATCCTACGTTTTTTATTTGGTAAATGTTCTCAAAGTGGTACGGTGTCTGGCATCTTACCCGTCAACAGCGATTGCAGCGGATCTTCTGGAAAACATTTGCACTTACATACGACAATTGTAGAAATGGAACATTGATCAGCTTTGAAAGATGCTCGGATTCATTCGCACCACTTCCTCTAATAGAAGCGAAACCTTCTTTCTTTGTATTGTACTCTAATGGTCACACAGATTAGTACCAACTATTATTCTTGCCTCGTTTAAGTCCATTACATTTCGTTAGGGCCTTACGTTACCAGTAGGACTAACAACGTGCTTTGTGAATAATGTCCAAACTCGGTTGCTATTTGTATGTGCTATCACAATGGTCCCATTAATTGTTTCAACTGTCTGTTTCTTATTTGGCTAACCAGGTATTTGTTGTGTTCATCGTTACAAATTGTTGTAAATTTAGGGTATATGTGACTTAAGAAACGGTGAATATTACGGTATGAAATGTCAGAATGAAATAAGCAAATAAAAATAATGCACCCCAGCCCGGGATGCTAGCATGCTAGCCCAAAACTCTATCCACTGCGCCAACTATACAGCACGATTGAAATGTGCTGTCAGAGGTAGTTACCACATGTGTTGTTACAGTGTTGCCAGATTGCCACTCTTTAACGTCCTTTTTCTGCTGGATATACTCGCCAGACGAAATTTTGTAAGAAACATTTTTTATCGCTGGCTTGTGCCGTTCTGCGAAGCCCGAGTGCGCGCATTTCGCTTCATCCTGCATAATGATTCATACATTGCCAGAAAAAATTTGTATACCCGTTTAGATGTTTCGAATTCACTCAAGATTTATTGATGCAGCAGTACATGTGGGGTACAAAGAATTACCAGTTCGATATATTGAAAAAAATGTTAGTACGAGGCGTGTTTTTTTAAGTAAGTACCGTTTTGCCACACGGTGGCCGCAGCGCTGCCGTCTAAGTTCTGCGCATGCACACTGGGTACCTACATCTGTTGTCTACGCACTGACGCCATTAAAGTCTGATTCTTCCTTGTTTACATTGTGTACCCAGTGTTTAAGATGCGTCCGATAATCGTGAGTCCCGCCAACTGTGAAGAACGGGCTGTTATAAGATTTCTTAGTGCTAAAGGCCTAAAAACGATCGATATTCATCGTGAGATCTGTGCAGTTCACGGAGAAAACATTATGAGTGATGGAATGGTAAGAAAGTGGGTGAGAGCATTTGAAGATGGCCGCCCAAATGTGTATGATTTCGGTCGTTAGTGAAAGTTTGGTGCAGGAAGTGGACAATAAGGTGAGAGAAAAAGAGACGCTTTACGATTTCCTCCTTCCGGGATGTCTTTCCTAATGTTTCTCGTAGTGTTTTGTATGGCATTGTGACCGAGCACTTGAATTACCGAAAATTGTGCACACGTTGGGTACCGAAAATGTTGATAGATGGACACAAAACCAAATGTCTAGACAGTGCATGACTTTCCTTGAGCGGTACCGCAACGATGATGATGATTCCTTAAGCCAAATTGTTACGGGCTATGAAACATGAGTGGCCTACGTCACACCAGAATCAAAGCAACAGTCCATGGAATGGCGACATTCAGATTTACCCAGAAAAGTGAAGTTTAAGCAAACAATTCCTGCCCGGAAAATCATGTGCACAGTTTTTTAGAACGGGAAAGGAGTGTTGCTTGTGGAATTCCTTCCTCGTAATGACACAATCAATGCAGCACCTTACTGTAAGACAGTGCACAACCTGCGCTGTTCAATTCAGAACAAAAGACGTGGCAAGTTGAGTAAGGCCATCGTTTTGCTGCAAGGCAATGACTGTCCGCATGTGGCTAATCAGACCAAAGACCTCATCACATCTTTCCGGTGGGAAACTGTATATAATCCTCCGTACAGTCCCAATCTTGCGCCCAGTGACTACCATCTGTTCCTGCACTTGAAGAAACGCCTGGGTGGTACGCATCTTCAAGACGACGATGAAGTCAAAACAGTGGTGTTGCAGTGGTTAACAAGTCAGGTGGCAAACTTCTATGAAGAGGGTATTTAAAAACTGGTACAACGTTATGACAAGTTCCTCAATATTGACGGATATTATGTAGAAAAGTATATTAAGGCGCAAGCTTTCATGTAAAAATAAAAATATTGAGATATCTTAGCACGTCTTCTTTTTTAAATTTCAAAACGGAAATTACTTAAAAAAACACGCTTGTATGTAGTGTAGCATCGACGGGCGGCAATGCAGGCGCAGACTCGAGCATCCAGTCGAGTTTACAATGGCAAATTCTGTCCTGGGATAGTTGTGCCACGTCTGCTGGATCTGTCAACACTGTTGGTTCATGTTCCGCACTTGATCGTCTGGAGACAAGTCAGGTGACTGTGCTGGCCGGGGGGCCAGAATTTTAGAACAAGTTTTTTGTTCGAGTATCATGTCGTTTTTGGAAACCCAGAATCTACTCTGTAGGAATCAACATGGATTCCGGAAACAACGATGGTGTGAGACCCAACTCGCTTTATTTGTTCATGAGACCCAGAAAATATTAGATACAGGCTCCCAGGTAGATGCTATTTTCCTTGACTTCCGGAAGGCGTTCGATACAGTTCCGCACTGTCACCTGATAAACAAAGTAAGAGCCTACGGAATATCAGACCAGCAGTGTGGATGGATTGAAGAATTTTTAGCAAACAGAACACAGCATGTTGTTATCAATGGAGAGACGTCTACAGACGTTAAAGTAACCTCTGGCGTGCCACAGGGGAGTGTTATGGGACCATTACTTTTCACAATATATGTAAATGACCTAGTAGATAGTGTCGGAAGTTCTATGCGGCTTTTCGCGGATGATGCTGTAGTATACAGAGAAGTTGCAGCATTAGAAAATCGTAGCGAAATGCAGGAAGATCTGCAGCGGATAGGCACTTGGTGCAGGGAGTGGCAACTGACCCTTAACATAGACAAATGTAATGTATTGCGAATACATAGAAAGAAGTATCCTTTATTGTATGATTACATGATAGCGGAACAAACACTGGTAGCAGTTACTTCTGTAAAATATCTGGGAGTATGCGTGCGGAACGATTTGAAGTGGAATGGTCATATAAAATTAATTGTTGGTAAGGCGGGTACCAGGTTGAGATTCATTGGGAGAGTCCTTAGAAAATGTAGTCCATCAACAAAGGAGGGGGCTTACAAAACACTCGTTCGACCTATACTTGAGTATTGCTCATCAGTGTGAGATCCGTACCAGATCGGGTTGACGGAGGAGATACAGAAGATCCAAAGAAGAGCGCCGCGTTTCGTCACAGGGTTATTTGGTAAGCGTGATAGCGTTACGGAGATGTTTAGCAAACTCAAGTGGCAGACTCTGCAACAGAGGCGCTCTGCATCGCGGTGTAGCTTGCTATCCAGGTTTCGAGAGGGTGCGTTTCTGGATGAGGTATCGAATATATTGCTTCCCCCTACTTATACCTCCCGAGGAGATCACGAATGTAAAATTAGAGAGGTTCGAGGGCGCACGGAGGCTTTCAGACAGTCGTTCTTCCCGCGAACCATACGCGACTGGAACAGAAAAGGGAGGTATTGACAGTGTCACGTAAAGTGCCCTCCGCCACACACCTTTGGGTGGCTTGCTGAGTATACATGTAGATGTAGATATAGATTGCTGCACGTCTCGCAGAGCGCATTGAGTTTCACCGGTAGTGTGTGGGCGAGAATTATACTACTGGAAAAATACATCACTTTCCGGTTATAATAATGGCAATATAACGGGTCTAACAACATTCTGCGTTTACAGAGCGCTGGTTAGCGTCACTTCCATTAACACCGAATGTGAACGGGAGTTGTACCTTATCGCATTATAGACCATAAGGCCTGGGGTGAGGCTAGCTTGTCTTGGGCGAATGTACTGTACCAGATAGCGGTCACCCAGTCTACGATGTAGGCGCAAACGAGTATCGCTTGCATGTAGGCAGATTCTACTTTCAACGCTGAAAGCCCATCTTCCAAGAGATCTTATAACGGTACCAGTCGAGCTGTGCACCTTGGTGCTGTGGCTGGAGTGGGAGATGTTGTGAAGGTGTCCGTACCCGTCGTTCCAGTGCTAATAACCTGTTCGCAACAGTTCGTGTTGACACGTCTGGACTTACAAGCTCTGTTATCCGTGCTGTGTTACCTGTCCAGTTTGCTTCTCCTGCCTTTACAGTACGCCGATAAAGACGGGCGTCTGTATTGCGTGGACATCCTCGTCTGTGAGAATGTTCACGCGATCACTGATACAGGATTCACTGTACGACTGGAGCGGCACATACTTCTTGTGTGGTAGTTCTCCGAAAGGACCATCCCGCCACTAGGAAGGCTAAAATTTGACTCATTTCAAACTAGCTCAGTGGGCTGTGGGAAGCCCTCTCCGTGACATGACTGGCTGCATGCTTCATACGTTTCAACCACATTCAGCCCTCTGCCTGTGAGCATTCCCTATTGAAGGATAGACACAGAGGACGCTGTAGTAGCTACGACGCTACGCTCTCTGTTGACGTGGACATTGAGACCATTATGCGTACAGCCACTATCCCCCAGGCGTCTTATGTCGTCATCGAATCAAAATCGACTTCCCCTTTCCAGGTCTACAATTTTTTTTCGGTCAGTGCAGTAGCGCTTAGATATTAACAAAAGCTGTAGGTTTCCCTCAATACTTCTTTCGTTCATTATTTTTGTGATGACATTAAGAGATTGTTGCTACCTTGATGGATACCGAATTAGTAGTCCAAATGGTTCAAATGGCTCTGAACACTATTGGACATCTGAGGTCATCAGTCCCCTAGAACTTAGAACTACTTAAACCTAACTAACTTAAGGACATCACACACATCCATGCCCGATGCAGGATTCGCACCTGCGACCGTAGCGGTCACGCGGTTCCAGACAGAAGCGCCTAGAACCGCTCGGTCACAGCAGCCGGCACTTAATTAGTAACTCTGTTTGAATCTTGTTACAGAATTAGTACCACCAATAGCACCATATTTCAATGTCGTTGCACTGTTTATGTATAGTACCTAATATCATACGCTCCATGGCTAGAGATACGACGAAGAGCTACACTACTGGCCATCAAAATTGCTACACCTCGAAAAAGACGTGCTACAGACGAGAAATTTAACCGACAGGAAGACGATGCTGTGATATGAAAATGATTAGCTTTTCAGACCGTTCACACAAGGTTGGCGCCGGTGGCGACACCTACAACGCGCTGACATAGGGAAAGTTTCCAACCGATTTCTCATACACAAACAGCAGTTGACCGCCGTTGCCTGGTGAAACGTTGGTGTGGTGCCTCGTATAAGGAGGAGAAATGCGTACAATCACGTTTCCGACTTTGATAAACGTCGGATTGTAGCCTATCGCGATTGCGGTTTATAGCATCGCGACATTGCTTCTCGCGTTGGTCGAAATGCAATGACCGTTAGCAGATTATGGGATCGGTGGGTTCAGGAGGGTAATACGGAACGCCGTGCTGGATCCCAACGGCCTCGTATCACTAGCAGTCGAGATCACAGGCATCATATCCGCATGGCTGTAACGGATCGTGCAGCCACGTCTCGATCCGTGAGTCAACAGATGGAGGACGTTTGCAAAACAACAACTATCTGCACGAACAATTCGACGACGTTTGCAGCATCATGGACTATCAGCTCTGAGACCATGGCTGCGGTTACCCTTGACGCTGAATCACAGACAGGAGCGCCTGCGATGGTGTACTCAACGACGAACCTAAGTGCACGGATGGCAAAATGTGATTTTTCGGATGAATCCAGGTTCTGTTTAAAGCATCATGATGGTCGCATACGTGTTTGGTGACATCGGGGTCAACGCACATTGGAAACGTGTATTCGTCATCGCCATACTGGCTATCACCCGGAGTGATGGTATGGGGTTCCATTGGTTACACGTCTCGGTCACCTCTTGTTCGCATTGACGGCACTTTGAACAGTATACGTTACATTTCAGATGTGTTACGACCCGTGGCTCTTCCCTTCTTTCGATCCCTGCGAAACCCTATATTTCAGCGGGATAATGCACGACCGCATGTTGCAGGTCCTGGATATAGAAAATGTTCGACTGCTGCCCTGGCCAGCACATCCTCCAGATCTCTGGCCAATTGAAAACGTCTGATCAATGGTGGCCGAGAAATTGGCTCGTCACACCAAGCCAGTCACTACTCTTGATGAACTGTGGTATCGTGTTGAAGCTTCATGGGCAGCTGTACCTGTACACGCCATTCAAGCTCTGTTTGACTCAATGCCCAGGCGTATCAAGGCCGTTATTGCGGCCAGAGGTGCTTATTCTGCGTACTGATTTCTCAGGATCTGTGCACCCAAACTGCGTGAAAATGTAATCACATGTCAGTTCTAGTATAAAATATTTGTCCAATGAATACCAGTGTATCATCTGCAAATCTTCTTGGTGTAGCAATTCTAATGGCCAGTAGTGTACTTTGTAACTATCACACACCCAATAAGTCACATGTTAAGCTGTAGAATGGCTACATGGTTCGGCACTGCCGAATGCTAAGTAATAAATTAAAAAAATTGATGCGTTCTTAATTACTAACTCCATTTCATTGCATATTGAAGATCGTTTTCTATCCTAGAGCAGAAATGGAAAACACTACTATACTAGGGATGGAGTGGGAGAGCTTCCTCATATTTATATAGGAAAGAAGGAAGATCGGGGTTTAAAGGCCCGTCGACAGAGTCATTAGAGATGGAGAATAGGCTCAGAATGTTTGAAGGATACGGAAAGACATCGACCCTTTCATTTCAATGGAACCATCCCTACATTTGTCTGGGTGTATTGAGGGAAAGCAGGAGAAACCCAAATCTGGGTGGCCGGGCATGGATTTTTACTTTCGACCTCTCGAATGCGAGTCCAGTCCCTGCGCCACCTGGCTCCTTTTTTACGGTAATATGAGAAAACTAGTATTGCTTTTCTAGCATGTGAAATGTAATACGTAAAAAGGGAAATGAGCCATTGATGCAGAACTCTCGGAAAATCTACCATACGTTTTAATAAGCATTTCGACGATTTAAAGTAGTTAGTTATAAGACAAAACTGTGAATGTGTACCAGACAACACTCCTTAAAAATCTACATGGTTTTAGCGTACTAAAGCTTGAATAGTTAAATTAGTCCAGCCAACAATATAGGTTTTCCAGTATTTAACACACATCAATATAGCAAACGGATCTTTCGGTGAAGTTCAGATGATGTACTCCACTACTTTGATATCAATATGCACATGAATAAAATGCGCAACACATCCTAAGCATCATTCCTTCCTAAACCTGTAACAGTCACCAGTTGCGACGCCTAAGTTTGAAATTAGGCTCAAACGTTCCTTCAACATTTTTCGTGACGGTGCAAAAGCGTGGTACCATGCGACGTCACACTAGAGCTCGGAGACACTTCAAACAGCTGGATGTCGACACATGAGCAGAAGTTTAAGTGAGATGTAAGATGGATTAAAGACGTCACATTGGCACCAAATTTCATCACAATTCTGCTCAATGCAATATTTCTGGCTTCACAGCCATCAAATGCAGATACAAGAAGCTCCTCATAAAGCAGTTAAGAAGACAGAATTGGGAAGATGACGTAATAATATGTGTGAGGTATCGGTGACGCACGGTTTAATCGGTACGTGTATTTGTAGAAAACCACCTAAATTACAGTTCTTCTCCGCGACTAGTTGCTGTGTTCGGAAGCAGCTCGCCAAAATGGTAAACTTCCGTTATCAATATTAGAAAAACTAAACAGTGAATATACTTGCATTTCATATGAACGATGTTTCAGTATCAGGTTGTCATTCCATTGTTTCAAAAGTGTTAATTACTAGCAAAATAATAAACAGTTGCTAAACGAAAAGACAGACGAACTACATCGGAAATCTTCGGGTCGCGCCTAAATTGGATGGTTCAAATGGCTCTGAGCACTATGGGACTTAACTTCTAATGTCATCAGTCCCCCCAGAACTTAGAACTACTTAAACCTAACTAACCTAAGGACATCACACACATCCTTGCCCGAGGCAGGATTCGAACCTGCGACCGTAGCGGTCGCGCGGTTAAAGACTGTAGTGCCTAAAGTGGATGGCGGGCGTGGTGGTTCGGCTGTCACTTCAGATGTCGATCAGCAGCCTCTGAGGATAGATATGTGGTCTGCCGAGGTCGATATCAGTTAAGACGTAATTAGTAATCTCTGTTGTGTAAATGAAAGAGCTCGATTGGCAGTTAAGTAGCGCAGACATGCTGACTGCCGTGATTAGTATTGTTTAAGAACTTAATTAGCAATCTCTGGTTTTTGGACATGTAATTGAGAAAGTGTTTGATAATAATTACACAAACACTCAGTTCATTGTTTTGTTTATTCTCTGTGACAGTGGGATGAATATAAATTATTAGTGATTCGTAAAGTGGACTGTAGTGGACTTTTTCTCGTATTTTGCTAATAGAAAGCAAGTGGTATACCGTTTAAATAAACTAGTTAAATTTTTTTATTTATACTTTACCAGTTCCTCGCTAACAGTTTATTACAGCTGCAAGGTAACGGATTTACGACCTACGTGGTATATTCTATGCAGGGGACAACTTGCATAGGAGACTGCAGGTTGGTGAGCATTACTCAGAACTTATTCATTCCACTCAAGGCGTTGGAAGCAACTAGGAACTTCAAATATACTGCAATCTTAGTCGAAGTAAGATCAGTATTTATTTATTCGTAGACTCACATGCAGTTTAAAAGTACAGGTATATTACATTACCGCAGTATATGTATAAAACAAGAATACAGAAAGAGAAACCTGCATATAGAGCTAACTAAATCTGAATATCTAAGTTCGCAATCGATATAAGAGCTGTATCATAAGCTTTCATGAGGTCGTTCCAACTTCCCTGATTGCCCTACAGTCACAAATCGAAGACCCTGTAGCACCCCATTTGTAAAGAGAGACTGCGCATCGTCCGTGCCGAGTGCGATCTCTGTTCAATATGATCCATAGCTTCATTTCAAGTTCTGTGCCAGCAGTTACAGTTTGAAAACCATTCACGCTGTTCAGGATCCAGTAAGTTGACAGTTCTGATTCTACAGGTCTCTCACCCCTATATTAATAACATCTAGCTGTTCTGCTTGCCGTAATGGTGGGTTTCATGATCAGTGACACGTCATCTGTGCAACACAGAGGAGGTATGAAGAGAGGAAATTTTCGAGCGAAGAGATTTATAATATACAGTAAACCCCTCTGCTATCTCCCTTTCACTTACCGTGCATGGAATCCGTGGTGGGAATATCTATGAAGTCAAAGTGCTTTGGAATAATGAGGCTATGCTTTACTTGCGAGAACTGTGAACAATAACCGATTACCCAGTTCTATAAGGACTGTCATACGCGTGAACTGCAAGTGACCAGAAAACTGCTTAAGACCGGTGATACGTAGGCCTTTAACTGTGTTTCTAATGTTTTTGAACTTCAGTTGAACTATAATGATTGACCCGGCGAAATCAAATTTTTTGTTACCATGAAAGTGGTATGCCAACAGCCTTGCCGTAGTGGTAACACCGGTTCCCGTCAGATAACGTAAGTTAAACGCTGTCGGGCTGGGCTAGTATTTGGACAGGCGACCATCCGGTCTGCCGTGCGTTGTTGGCAAGCGGGGTGCAGTCAGCCCTTGTGAGGCAAACTGGGGAGCTACTTGATTGAGAAGTAGCGGCTCCGGTCTCGTAAAGTGACATACGGCCGGGAGAGCGATGTGCTGACCACAAGCCCCTCCATATCCGCATCCAGTGAGGCCTGCGGGCTGAGGATGAGACGGTGGCCTGTCGGTACCGTTGGGCCTTCATGACCTGTCCGTATGGAGTTTAGTTTCGTTTATGAAAGTGGTACTGGCATAAAGCAGGAATAGGAAATGTTGAATTGTTATGAGATAAAAGTTAACGACGTGTGGGTGTTCATGGGTTTAATCAAAATACATCCCTTAAAGATTCCTCATGCTACGAGACAGCGCAGCGTGCAGATCAGCGCGAGGCAGTATCAGACAACAGGTGATGCGGCAGCAAGCAGCAGCCGGCTCAGTTAGCAGTAATGGGATTGTCTGGAGTGTCAGCTACAGCACGCCACGGCAACGGAGTTGCAGTCAGCGCTGAAGCCCACAGCTACAGTAATCAGCAGCAGTACGTAGAGGAGGAAAATTAGTGTAAGTGTTGCGCTTGCATATAGCAGTGTAAAATTTGAAATTGGAACTATGGAGGCAGAGTATAAGAACAGTCAAATTGTGTTCTATGGAGTTTAAAATATGAAGAACATCTTTTTGATAAAATTTGTTTCGATTTCATTAGTATTAGTAAAATGTCTGGGGGAAGGGAAGTAATGTATGCTCTCAGAAGCAGAGGAGTTCATGGTAGAAATTATTATACTTAAATTTCCGTCAGTCGCCTAAAGCACGTGATGGAGCAATTAGACCCGTAATCCGGCAATAGCCAAGTACGGGAGGGCTAGAGGATGAACACGTGGCGGACTAACCGCCGCAAGGACAGCGAGGAAAGCCGAAACAGAGGTACGAATCGAAATAAGGAATGACTAAGTGGGAGGAAACCAGACAACTGTGTCACAGTTGCAATCCATCCTAATGAGGGAGAGGCACGTTTCGAAGGGATATGAACAGAGGAAGTTATTATGGTGGAAAGAGGCAAAATCATAATAATCAAAATGGGGAACACGCTCCTGAAAGAGATAGGAAACATACAGAGCCGGAAAATTAATGGTCGTTTCGGACCTGGTCCAGCCGAATGCAATGGACCACTAGTAAGATCCTTGGGGTATGACGAGTGGGACAGAATTATAAAAAATTCTTATGGAAGAAACAGGCAGCGGGTAAAGGAAGTGCCCCAACCAGCAACTGAAACTGAAATAGAAAATAAGAAAACAATAGCTATCCGACATTCAGGTAGCGAAATAAGAGCTATCTCTAGTAATTTATGCGAAGATGTTTCAGGGTTATCAGTACCAGGACTTAAATTGATTACAGCCTATAGGTCTAGAAGTAAAATGATAAAGATGGAGATTTTATTAGAATTAGAAATGCAAAACAGAACATACTCAGTGAATTCTATGGTGGTTCCCAGACTTGACATCAATTTAATATTTAGAACACATCGGTTTATTGGTAAGAGGACAAAGCTACATTTTTCAGAGGGTGTAATGAGGATAAGAGAAGATGAAGAGGAACAGGTATATAAATTTAGTGGAACTGAGCCATCGAAAATAAAGTTCTTAATGGAGGAGTGCGGGTTGGAAGGGAACAGATATATTGAAACTATGAACCAGAAGAAAGCATATGTTTGTATGTGGGGAAGGCTCCAGATGAAGAAACAAGTATCGAGGTTAGAATCTACGAAAAAGTCGCAAGTATTGAGGGATTAAGTATCGAAGGCTATAGATACTACATTAAGGAATAGCTTAGTAGGCAGTACTGTTGAAGAGGATGGATGTCTTTGAAAAGGGCAATCACAGATGTTGGAAAGGAAAGTATAGGAACAAGGGAGGTACGAGCAAAGAAACCATACGTAACAGAAGAAATACTACAGTTGATCGATGAAAGAAGGAAGTACAAAAATGTTTAGGGGAATTCAGGAATACAGAAGTACGAGTCACGGGAGAATGAAATAAACAGATAATTACAGGTAAGCTAAGACTCGATGGCTGCATGAAAAATGTGAAGAAATCGAAAAAGAAATGATTGTTGGAAGAACTGACTCAGCAACAACGGTCCGAGAAATCAAAAGCTATGATTGTAACATTAAGAGTGCAACGGGAAATACGCTGTCAAATGTAGAGGAGAGGGCGGGTAGGCGGGAAGAGTATATTGAAGACCACTAAGAATGGGATGATTTGGCTTATGTGATAGAAGAAGAAACAGGACAAAATGTAGAAGAGATCGACTGCTACGGTCGCAGGTTCGAAGCCTGCCTCGGGCATGGATGTGTGTAATGTCCTTAGGTTAGTTAGGTTTAAGTAGTTCTAAGTTCTAGGGGACTGATGACCACAGATGTTAAGTCCCATAGTGCTCAGAGCCATTTGAACCATTTAGAAGAGATAGAGGATACAGTACACGGATCAGAATTTAAAAGAACTTTGGAAGACGTAAGGTCAAATAAGGCTGAAGGGATATAAAACAGCCCGCAGCTCGTGGTCGTGCGGTAGCGTTCTCGCTTCCCACGCCCGTGTTCGCGGGTTCGATTCCCGGCGGGGTCCGGGATTTTCTCTGCCTCGTGATGACTGGGTGTTGTGTGCTGTCCTTAGGTTAGTTAGGTTTAAGTAGTTCTAAGTTCTAGGGGACTGATGACCATAGCTGTTAAGTCCCATAGTGCTCAGAGCCATTTTTGATACATAACATTGCATCAGAATTTCTAAAATCATGGGGGGTATTGGCAACAAAAGAACTACTTGCTTTGGTGTGTGGAATGTATGAGTCTGGCGATATAGCATCTGACTTTTGGAAAAATAACATCTACACAATTCCGAAGACAGCAAGAGCTGACAATTGCGCGAATTACCGCACAATCAGCTTAACAGCTATACATCCAAGTTGCTCACGAAAATAATACACGGAAGAATGGAAAATAAAATTGGGGATCTTTTAGACGACAATGAGTTTGACTTTTGGGATGGTAAATGCAACAGAGAAGGAATTCTGAAGCTGCGGTTGAAACTAGACTAAAGAAAATTCAAGACACGTTGATAGGATTTGTCGACCTAGAAAAAGCGTCCGACAGTGTAAAATGGTGCAAGACGTTCGAAATTCTGAGAGAAATAGGGGTAAGCTATAGGGCGAAATAGGTAATATACAATATGTACAAGAGCTAGGAGGGAATAATAAGATTGGACGACCATGAAAGGAATGCTCGGGTTAAAAAGAGTGTAAGACAAGGAAGTAGTCTTTCACCCCTACTCTTTAATCTGTACATCGAAGAAGCAATGATCGAAATCAAAGAAAGTTTCAAGAGCGAAAATAAAGTACAAGTTGAAAGGATATCAGTGATAAGATTCACTGAAGACATTGCTATCCTCAGTGAAAGTGAAAAAGAATTACATTATCTACTGAATGGAATCAATGAACAGTCTAATGAGTACAATATATGTAGTGAGTAAAAGAAGGACGAAAGTAACGAGAAGTATCAGAAATGAGCACAGCGAGAAACATAACAGCAGGATTGATGATCACGAAGTAGATGAAAAATAATTCTACTACTGAGTCAGTAAAATAACCGAATACAGATGGAGCAAGGAGGACATCAGAGCAGACTAGCACTGGGGAAAAGGACATTCCTGGGCAAGAGGAGTCTACTAGGAAGACGTTTCTGGGATTGTACGTTTGGAGCACAGCATTGTAAGGTAGTGAAGCATGGACTGTGGAAAATCCGGAACGGAGAGAATCGAAGCATTTGAGATGTGGTGCTACAGACGAATGTTGAAAATAACGTCGACAGATAAGGTAAGCAGTGAAGAAGTTCGGCACAGATTCGGAGAGGAAAGAAATACACCCCTGGAAATTGAAATAAGAACACAATGAATTCATTGTCCCAGGAAGGGGAAACTTTATTGACACATTCCTGGGGTCAGATACATCACATGATCACACTGACAGAACCACAGGCACATAGACACAGGCAACAGAGCATGCACAATGTCGGCACTAGTACAGTGTATATCCACCTTTCGCAGCAATGCAGGCTGCTATTCTCCCATGGAGACGATCGTAGAGATGCTGGATGTAGTCCTGTGGAACGGCTTGCCATGCCATTTCCACCTGGCGCCTCAGTTGGACCAGCGTTCGTGCTGGACGTGCAGACCGCGTGAGACGACGCTTCATCCAGTCCCAAACATGCTCAATGGGGGACAGATCCGGAGATCTTGCTGGCCAGGGTAGTTGACTTACACCATCTAGAGCACGTTGGGTGGCACGGGATACATGCGGACGTGCATTGTCCTGTTGGAACAGCAAGTTCCCTTGCCGGTCTAGGAATGGTAGAACGATGGGTTCGATGACGGTTTGAATGTACCGTGCACTATTCAGTGTCCCCTCGACGATCACCAGTGGTGTACGGCCAGTGTAGGAGATCGCTCCCAACACCATGATGCCGAGTGTTGGCCCTGTGTGCCTCGGTCGTATGCAGTCCTGATTGTGGCGCTCACCTGCACGGCGCCAAACACGCATACGACCATCATTGGCACCAAGGCAGAAGCGACTCTCATCGCTGAAGACGACACGTCTCCATTCGTCCCTCCATTCACGCCTGTCGCGACACCACTGGAGGCGGGCTGCACGATGTTGGGGCGTGAGCGGAAGACGGCCTAACGGTGTGCGGGACCGTAGCCCAGCTTCATGGAGACGGTTGCGAATGGTCCTCGCCGATACCCCAGGAGCAACAGTGTCCCAAATTTGCTGGTAAGTGGCGGTGCGGTCCCCTACGGCACTGCGTAGGATCCTACGGTCTTGGCGTGCATCCGTGCGTCGCTGCGGTCCGGTACCAGGTCGACGGGCACGTGCACCTTCCGCCGACCACTGGCGACAACATCGATGTACTGTTGAGACCTCACTCCCCACGTGTTGAGCAATTCGGCGGTACGTCCACCCGGCCTCCCGCATGCCCACTATACGCCCTCTCTCAAAGTCCGTCAACTGCACATACGGTTCACGTCCACGCTGTCGCGGCATGCTACCAGTGTTAAAGACTGCGATGGAGCTCCGTATGCCACGGCAAACTGGCTGACACTGACGGCGGCGGTGCACAAATGCTGCGCAGCTAGCGCCATTCGACGGCCAACACCGCGGTTCCTGGTGTGTCCGCTGTGCCGTGCGTGTGATCATTGCTTGTACAGCCCTCTCGTAGTGTCCGGAGCTACTATGGTGGGTCTGACACACCGGTGTCAATGTGTTCTTTTTTCCATTTCCAGGAGTGTATATGGAAAAGACTGACCATAAGAAGGGACAGGATGATAGGACATCTGATAAAACATCAGGAAATAACTTCCGTAGTAATAGATGGTAAAAACTGTAGAGAAACAGTGACTGGAATACGTACAGAAAATAACTGAGGGCGTTTGTTGCAAGTACTACTCTGAGATGGTGAGGCTTGTACGGCGTCAGCCACTCCTTACGTACTGAGAACAACACATATTTGCCTCAAGCAGGATGCAGTAGATACAATCGATAGTCGAGTACCCAGTGTGCCAGAGAGTAGACAGTGTTGAGACTCCGAGTGAGTAAGTTGTTGGCTGCTAACCGAGCAGGGCTGACTTCAGCAGGACGCCCGACCGCGTTTACAATTGTTTAACGGATCTGTGTGTCACCATCAGCCGTGGGTCTGGTCTCCAGCAAATACGTAAATGCCGTTAACTGAGTGATTTGTTTGATGTGTTTAAGTGTTCATTTGTGCACTGTGATTACGCGACAACCGCGCCGACATACACGATTTGGATCGCAGTGAGGTTTGTGTATTCAGTGCCATATGGAGAATATTGGCGTGTGACGACATTAATAGACGACCCGTGATGAGTTAACTGTTATTACTTTGTCAGAGGAAGGCAGCAACTGCCTCATTCAGACTGTTTAGACAAAAGATATAGAACATTAACATCAAAGTGTGTATCGATTATTGCTACCTGACATCCTAATTAGCTTTGTTGGATTTGACACAACTACCGTGCAAATATTAACCGATAAGCCTTTATCAGTTGCACACGGTCAAGCCATTTTAAACTGTTAGTCTGTAATCCATCAGTCACTAACTGTGGGTTTAATAGGGACTGTTTCACGTTGGCACAGGAGAGGAATTCGTGGCGGGTCACATCAAACAAGTCAGAAGTGTGACGACAAAAAAAAAACTGAGGAGGAGGCACAAGAGTTGGAAAAGCACTATTGCAGCATAAAAAAATACTTTCAGAGAAACCAAATTGCATGAAGAATTATGAGTATGGTTCCAAGTGAATCCACCTGATATGTTTAGGCTTAAACCATATTCCATTCCACTAGCACAAAGAGAAGCAGTAGATAAAGAAAAGCTGGACGCGACCTAAGCAACAGAAGCGACCAGCAGCGTGCGTCAGTTTCCGGCGACAAAACACAACCGCAAGTGTAGTTACGGAAGTGTTCTACGAGAGCGACATCTGTGTCGCTGCCTGTCTCCCGCTGCAATTGGCGACGTTTGAATTCAAACGTGTTTGAAGCTTGTTGCTGCAGCACGCGCGACAGAGAGCGGCAGCCACGGGTGTTCTCGGCAAAGCAAAGCGGACGCGACGGCAGCTATGAAATAATTATCGTTCGATTTTAACAAAAGTTTTCGGTAAGAAATTTGTTTCTTTCGTATCTTATAGCTTGATGTTTTTAACCGATAAACGTCTGAATTTATTTTCGTTATTCGTCGTAGATACTGTGCTGTACGAAATTGAGTACATGGCTGCATGAAATTTTTAGAAATTTACAGAGGTAAAATCACATTGCTTAGGCTTTCCGTATAGTTCATTTAAGGCCATACAGTATTGCGTATGAAATGTAACCAATATATCTAAATTGTATTTAAAATTGAGGCTGGAATGATATCTCCTTTCATTCTTGAGATATTGGTTGTTATATCAGCGAACGGGTTGCTTGCGGAGCGTCAAACCAATCCTGCGCTTCGGGAGTCAAGTGATTATTTAAATTGTCATGACTCATAAACGGTCCAAGATACCGAAACGATGATTTTTGGAAATTTCAGCATGCAGAAAGTACTATTTAACACTCGATACGTTTTTGTAAATGCGTGAGCAGAGCGAAAACAAGATTCCCTATAAATTACACCATCAGGTTTTGTCCGAATTTCCATAGCCAAACAAAGAGAGAGAAACAGGTAAACGAGGTACAAAGTCACTAGCGTGAGGTGTAGCTTTGTTTGAAAATATTTAACACCTTGAAAGTAATCAGAGTAATTAACGAAAACTTAATTAATGAGTTGAGGAAAAATTGAAATATTTCATGAAAAGCTGCTGACAAGCTATATAAATAAAGTGTCAAAAATTTCGTCTGTTCAAGGCCTAACTATTTTGCACATAAAAAGATACATTGTTGCGGTATTTAAATGCCGAAAGAATTCCTTGGAATCAAGTACGAAAGTTAGGATTTTCGAGAAAAGAAAACATTAGGAAGGCAAAAGTGGAGTCAGTAAGACCATGCTTACTGAATAAAACTTCGAAATAAAAAATGAATGACACTGATGAAGTATTTTATGAAATGTTAGTGTAAAAGAAATAAGTAGATCAGGGAAACGTTTTACATGCCTCTGAATGATGCTCGAAATCATGAAAAGAGAACGAGGTACACGAAACGTTTCCCTAACATTTTTTATTACATACTTTTAGACAAATCATTCCACAAAACGTTTGAATTTCTTTTCAAAAATTTTGTATGCTTTTCTTTTACAGAATATTTAGATTAATTGAACACTGACTGCTGATTAATTACTTTCGCAACATTAAATATCTGTACAATTTCATGGTTCATTGTCATTTATTGGGAATTTAATGTGTGTGATATATTGGGATAGGTGTGTATACACTTAAAGGTCAAGTTCTTTGGCAAGACTTTAAAAATATACGTACAGATGCAGTGTAAACAGTGTACATAAAACTTAGTATACAGAATTGTAACTGAGTCATTTAACATACCAGGTGATAAAAAAGTCAGTATATATTAGAAAACTGAATAAATCACGGAATAATGTAGATAGAGAGGTACACATTGACACACATGCTTGAAATGACATGGGATTTTATTAGAACCAAAAAAATACAAAAGTTCAAAAAATGTCCGACAGATCGCGCTTCATCTGATCAGAATAGCAATAATTAGGATAACAAAGTAAGACAAAGCATAGATGATGTTCTCTACAGGAAATGCTCAATATGTCCACCATCATTCTTCAACAATAGCAGTAGTCGAGGAATAATGTTGTGAACAGGACTGTACAGCATGTCCGGAGCAATGGTGAGGCATTGGCGTCGGATGTTGTCTTTCAGCATCCCTAGAGATGTCGATCGATCACGATACACTTGCGACTTCAGGTAACCCCAAAGCCAATAATCGCACGGAGTGAGGTCTGGAGACCTGGGAGGCCAAGCATGACGAAAGTGGCGGCTGAGCACACGATCATCACCAAACGACGCACGCAAGAGATGATTCACGCGTCTAGCAATACTTGGTTTTTTTATTTTTTTAAATTTTTTGTTCTAATAAAACCCCATGTCATTCCAAGCTTGTGTGTCAATTTTTACCTCTTTATCTACGATATTCCGTGGTTTATTAAGTTTTCAAATTTATACTGACTTTTTGATCACCCGGTATATGAAGAACCTGGGTTCTTTCTTTCTCTCTCTCTCTCTCTCTGTTTTTCTTTTTTTAACAATACGTATACTTTCTTCAATTCAGTGATATATAGTAGACATAGTAGACATGAGGTATGTTTTAAATTCCATTACTATTCGCTTTCAGTTCTCCATTTACGTTGCTATTTTAGTTTTAATCGTATTTTGTGTTAAGTTCGTTCGTATCATTTCTAGAAATTTTTCCGTTTGTATTTAAATTTTTTGTCGAATTTGTCTTTCTTTATATGTATATGTTATGATAATTGACTGGACCATTTTAATTATGTATAAGTTTCTGGCAACGACAAATGTGAACAATATTTTTCTAATGTGTTAGAAAACATAGAAGACATAGAATTGAGAACTGATCATCTACTTATTTCTGTCGATGTAAGGAGGGTAGTTGTTGCATCTTGCTTTCATTTTAACTATTCTCCAGCAAGGTCATTGATCTAACGCTTTTCGCAAACAAACACGGCACTCGACACTGACAGAGAACCTCACTAAAGCACTTTGTCAGTTTTGCTGGGACGCCTGGTGGGAGTGGTGCGGGTTGTAGCGGTAAGCAGGGGCGGCGGTCTGCGCTGCCCTCCCTCTGCTGGGCTCAGTCCGCGGCGGTCGGGTAGGCGGTGACGTCAGGAGGCTGGCACGGCTCTCTTCAATGGTGATTCTGAGAAAGTTCGAGAATTATGATCTGTACTACTTATATCTCAGGGGTTTACTGTTTTCCTCCCGTAAGTACTCTCTTTCAAATTCTAAAGGTGGCAGGGATAAAATACAGGGAGCGAAAGGCTATTTACAATTTGTACAGAAACCAGATGGCAGTTATAAGAGTCGAGGAGCACGAAAGGGAAGCAGTGGTTGTGAAGGGAGTGAGACAAGGTTGTAGCCTCTCCCAGATGTTATTAAATCTGTATATAGAGCAAGCAGTGAAGGAAACAAAAGAAAAATTCCGAGTAGGAATTAAAATCCATGGAGAAGAAATAAAAACTTTGAGGTTCGCCGACGACATTGTAATTCTGTCTGAGACAGCAAAGGACTTGGAAGAGCAGTTGAACGGAATAGACAGTGTCTTGAAAGGAGGATATAAGATGAACATCAACAAAAGCAAAACGAGGATAACGGAATGTAGTCGAATTAAGTCGGGTGATGCTGAGGGAATTAGATTAGGAAATGAGACACTTAAAGTAGTAAAGGAGTTTTGCTATTTGGGGAGCAAAATAACTGATGATGGTCGAAGTAGAGAGGATATAAAATGTAGACTGGCAATGGCAAGGAATGCGTTTCTGAAGAAGAGAAATTTGTTAACATAGACTATAGATTTAAGTATCAGGAAGTCGTTCCTGAAAGTATTTGTATGGAGTGTAGCCATGTATGGAAGTGAAACATGGACGATAAATAGTTTGGACAAGAAGAGAATAGAAGCTTTCGAAATGTGGTGCTACAGAAGAATGCTGAAGATTAGATGGGTAGATCAAATAACTAATGAAGAGGTATTGAATAGAACTGGGGAGAAAAGGAGTTTGTTGCAAAACTTGACAAGAAGAAGGGACCAGTTGGTAGGACATGTTCTGAGGCATCAGGGGATCACAAATTTTGCATTAGAGGGCAGCATGGAGGGTAAAAATCGTAGAGGGAGACCAAGAGATGAATACACTAAGCAGATTGAGAAGGATGTAGGTTGCAGTAAGTACTGGGAGATGAAGCAGCTCACACAGGATAGAGTAGCATGGAGAGCTGCATCAAACCAGTCTCAGGATGAAGACCACTACAACAAGAACAAGTACTAGAGGTACTCCATGACGTCTTTTTGGTTCTGTTCTATTACTGCATACACTGTTTGCCCTAAAATCCATGTGGTGGTTTGTTTCTTTGATCTGGGGAATGATTTTATGTCCGGGACGGTTAGTAGTTTGGTGTTTATCCTATCAGGTGTACTTCTGTTTATCAGTGCCAGTATAATTTTGCATATCTCCCATATTTGTTTAGTATCTCCGCATTGGAAACGAAATTCCAAAGTGTCGTTTGCATTACAGGTCTGACATTTTCCTGATGGTCTGAGGTGAATTGCAGATAACCTTTCATTTGTGGGTACAGTGTTGTTTATTGCCTTTACCCGGCGATTTGACATCCGTACTGAGCGCGCTTTTGTATGGGTTGAGCCACACTTGTCTACAGTTATGCTCGGGTTTCTTTGATTCAATCTTTTTCCGTTCCGCTTCTCCTCTCAGTTCCGCATAGAGGTTTTTGGTCGTCCTCATCCTTGTGTCTTCTGTTGCGTCTCGTACTTAACCTTCTTGGACAAAGTATTCCCTGAGGTATTTTACTTTGTAGGGTATTGTTGATACGTTTACTGGTGATTTTTCTGAGACCAGCCGATACGTATTTATGAGGGCGACTGTGAGGCTGTTTCAGCTCTTCTGTGCTATGGCCTTCAAAAGGTGTATAAGCAGTGCGGCGCGTTTTCTCTGGACGTTGGTCAGGCGTACTCCTTCTTCGTGGATGTATAGCATGCATGTGGAGATCCGTATTTCCCGGCGCCAGTGGAAGTTATGCATTGCTCCTTCAATGGATCTTGTTATTTCCTCTGGCGGATATGACACTTGCGCGAGTAACCGTACTTTGGACAGGAGCTGTAACCCAGGACCTTTTGGAAGCCGTAATCACACACTTTAATGGTACCGCTGCACCACAGCTAGCTGTTATTTGCTGTTGCCAATCTGTGTCTTTGTCTCTTTATTTAAGGTAGTCACTCATTCTTCAGCACTTATTGGCTATTAAAAGTTCTTGGTCATGTAAAAAAAATTCGTATTTAATTTATTGTTGAGATAGTCGAATGCTCCTCTACTCATTCCCGTGTATTTGAAGACTTTGTCTGGTGATCTCTTTCTTAAGTAAACCTAATTTTGTAGCCTTACTCTCCAGCTACAGTATTCTGCAGTTTAGAGCGCCGTTTTATAGAAATAGCTGGTTGGCCCTCAGCAGCCATCTTGCAGCGCGACATGGTCGCTCGTACGCAGGACACCCGAGCTTTTCGCCAGATGCTGCTGCTTGTCGCTGAAGTGTCGCGTATCCAGAAGCCGTTCGCTGTCGGTCGCTTGTGTCACTCACATAGCACACGGCCTAAGAGATAACACTGACATGGAGATCTGATAAAAGACATACACGTAGTAAATAAGGTTTATATAGAAGAACACATAATATGAAGAGCGAAGAGTTACGACCCACATGGAAGGAATGTGTAAGAAAGAACAAGATAATTAACCCCCGCATATTACAAAGTCACAAAATGCTCGTATATGAAAGTCAGTAGAAAATATACAGTCATTACATGAATATAGCTCCACTACAACGGTTTATAGCAACAATGACACTTAAATATAGAAGGAATGATTGATACCTCATACTGTAGAATGAAGCAACGATTTCGTAAATGAGTGTGCACTACGCCTGAAGCAAGATTGTAAAAGGTTCTCTATCTGTGAATCGCAATTGTTAATCTCCGTGCGTAAGATTTAAAGAACGTAGCGTGTGACCCCGCGTAGCGGCGTGAGTCATTACCGAAGCGGGTCAGTCGTAACAAGCGCAGAGCACTTAAGAAGACGAAGGGCAATTCCCCAGTTGTTTGTAAATGGCGGACACAGTTGTGATCAAAGTAGAAACAATGATAAACCACACTCATTGTCGGATGTAACAGTGCCATTGTTCATAAACAGCCAAAATCAAACAAAACATCATGTATTACGTATTTGTATTGTAATACGTTTATTTAAATTTTATTTAAACTTACTAGTAAAATAATTTAAGGCATTTTATGTTGTTATATGGAATTGTGCTGGAGCTGAAGTTGGAGATGGGAGAATGGGCTGACTGTTGGTGAACTTAACACTGGTTGGTAGCCGGCCAGGGTGGCCGAGCGGTTCTAGGCACTACAGTCTGGAACCGCGCGACCGCTACGGTCGCAGGTTCAAATCCTGCCTCGGGCATGGATGTGTGTGATGTTCTTAGATTAGTTAGGTTTAAGCAGTTCTGAGTTCTAGGGGACTGATGACCTCAGAAGGTAAGTCCCATAGTGCTCAGAGCCATTTGAACCATTTTGAACTAGTTACTAGTTGGTAAAGTCCGGAGTTTCACAAATGGACCACAGAATTATCAATATGAGTTGTTCTTGTCGGCTGCTTGCACATGTTCTGGTAAAACGTGTGGGTCTTACGATCTTCTGTCTACACGTATTTGTGAAACATATACCGTAGATGTTGTGTTTTGTTGTACTGGTAACCAAGTGAAGTGGACACCTTAACGATGAATTAAAATATAAAGACGTGCAGAAGGGTATGGTGCCGACGTAATAGTGACGGAAAGAGTAAAGTTTAAAGAATAGCATGAGGAAGGCGTCTGGTGATGCAAATATTTCAGCGAATTCAAACGACGGTAATGCGCCGATAGCAGTTCCATAGCAGGGTAAGTTCTTATAAGCAACATTTGGTCAGTTTAAACAACGGAAATGGTCCAAAAGGGGAACAGCAATGTAAAATCTTCACGAAAATATTTTGTAGAACCTAAAGGAAGGCAAAGCGCCGATCGTAGAGGTATAATAGTTTTTATTTTGTTGAATTTAGCGGACAGCAAGGCGCCGATAGTAACTTCACAAAAGTACAAATTTTTTTGAATGAAACTAGGTTAGAAGATAGCGGACTGCTGTACAGAATTCTAGCAGAAATGATAGACTGTACGTTAACAAAAGACTAGTAACAAAATAAAGATGCAGAATAATGCTACTCCAAAAGTCTTTACAATTAAAAGAATTATGTAAATAGTATAGAAAGTATAACAAATGATCAATGAGTTTGAGGTACGAGGTTGTATACGAATTTACTGAAGGCGACAATTAGCTTTTGCTAATTACAAAATAATTAAGCTATGATTATATAAACTAACTAATTAACAATGAAAAAATATAAAGTAAATTCAAGTTTAGTGAAATAATAAAGAACTCCAAATGCAGTAAAATGCTATGTTTCTTGAGAGATAATTTAAATATTTATAAGAATTTTAGTAAAAATCTGTCTATTTCCAAAGTAGATTGTTGTTGCGAGAACACCTCAATTACTGTAAATTTCAGAAGGAAGGGGCTCTGTAATATATTAGCTTTACAGTTATCAAATTCACCTACAAGAAGCTCTTCATAGCACAGGCGGGAAGGCAGCAATGTGAAGATGACTAATGTGGTGTGAAGTACCGAAGAAAGATGGTTTGTTTGGCTCGTGTATCGTGAGGAATACGGCAAACTTCTGTTGTTAATATTAGAAAAACTAGCAGTGACTTTACTTGCATTTCATATAAAACCACCTCTCAATAGCAGACTGTTATCAAAAGTGTTAATTACCAGCAAAATTAAAAAAAGAACTGCTAAACGAAACGGCAGACAGAGTACTCTGGAAACATGGATGGCGGGCGAGTGGGTTCGGCTGTCACATCAGAGCTCGATCAGCAGCCTCTGAGGACAGACATGTTAACACTTAATTAGCAATTTCTGGTTTGTAAATGTAAGAGCTCGATCGGCAGTGTCAGAGGATAGACATGTCGGCCACCGTGGTCGGTACAAGACTTAATTAGCAATTTCTGGTTTGTACATATGAGCTCTACAGGCAATTAAGGACGGCTGTCATGTTCTCTGCCGCAGTCAGGATTCGTTAAGAATTTAATTAGCAATCCCTTGTTTATGGGCATATAATTGAGAAATAGTTTGATGGTAACTACGCAAACACGCAGTCCGTTATTTTGTTTATTCTCTGTGACAGTGGGAAGAATGGAAATTGTTTGTGATTCATAAAGTGGACGATAACGGTTGAGTTCCTCGAATTGTGCTGATAAAAAGCGAGTGGTATTCCGTTTAGATAAACTAATTCCAAATTTATTAATTATGCAATACCTGTTCCGCACTAACAGTTTATTACAGCCTCAAGATAACGGATTCACGACATCAACCCTGTTTTCGACGCAGGGAGCAACAACTGTAGAAGACAGAATGTTGGTGAACACTATTCAGAACTTACGCAGTACCATCAGGGCGTTAGAAGTAAGCAGGCTCCGCGCGTGTGCTGTAATTTCAGTACAAATGAAATCAGTGTTACGTCTGTGATAACAAATAGGAAGTGCAAAGAAAGGAAATTTACAAGGGAAAGTATTTGTCACACAGACGTAAATTCCTCTCTTATCTCTCTCTCTTTCACTTGCCGTACCAACAAAACCGTGGACTTGTAGCATGATGTCTTCACGCCCCCTCTTACCGTCATTGTACGCCCTTTTCTGCGAATGAGGTCAGAATCGCGATGCCATCGTTGATATTACGTGATTTTCTTATGAGTAGCTGAGAAAAACAATTCGGACACATTGGCGGTCAGAAGTGATACGAGGAGTCTATAGGGGGTGGCATAAACGGGTTCAATGAAACCACCCCTTGCTCTGGGGAGTTGACGCCTACATATTTCGCGGTCAGTAACTGTAGTTAGCTTGCTACGAGCAACAGGATAACGTTCTTCACAACCTTTCACACTGCTGACACCCTCCGGTCGATTCAATCCTTCTCTAACAACATCGTGAACCATAAATCGTTTTGAATATGATCACAACACTTCGGAGTGCAATGTCACGACCTTTTTCGCCTGGTGGATAGTGTGGAACCATTAGAGACTGTGGAACACCACTCGACAAAATTTAAACTAGATCAGAAGTAGCAAAGAATAATTATGCTCTTTCAGCGCTCCTGTTTCGCGCCGCCGGCGATTCTAGGCGCTACAGTCTGAAACCGCGCGACCGCTACGGTCGCAGGTTCGAATACTGCCTCGGGCATGGATGTGTGTGGTGTCCTTAGGATAGTTAGGTTTAAGTAGTTCTAAGTTCTAGGGGACTGATGACCTCAGCAGTTAAGTCCCATAGTGCTGAGAGCCATTGGAACCATTTCGTTTCGCGCCCTCGCGTCGTGTGATCACGGAGGGATGCGAAATTGACACAGGCGTTAGTTAACCACCAAAGAGTCCCTCTAAGACCATCAAGTTGGTCAACACCCTCGGTGACTCCCTCCCTCCTTAATGCCGCAATTTAAAAGCGTACTATAGTCTACATATTCGTGAGCAATAGGAGTTGGATTGATATTTAAGATAGCTGTCATTTATTGTTGCGTCTCAGTTGCATATTTCTAATTATATTACAAGTTTCGATAACTCAGGATCATTGCCAGATCTAAGTAACTGCGTCAGCACCTTGTCTTATCTATATCGCACTCGGACTTGGCCGTAAGGTTCCTGAACTTCACACGATGCTAGAAAGCTCTCTCCACCTATTTCTGAAAGCTAATTCCTCTTTTCTTTATGTTTCTCCAACGCTGGTGCTCACCAAAAATAGCTGCGCCAAAAACCCGCGTCAGTAAACCAAGGCTCCTGTGTAGTTGTCGACCTGTTGGAAGAGAGCTAATTATACATGTGACTCCCGTTCCCTCGTTTATGAACCTAAGAAATATCCACGGAACATATTAGTGGCTAACGTGAGCTCTTGTCTCGGCGTTAGCCTATGAGACTTGAGCATATGCTCACATTTTACCGTAACATTTCGAAAGCATTTTAAATAAACCTCGAAAGTTCTCACTGTTTTAGCAAACACCATTGGGGTGACTGAGTCAGTCGAGGGCACAACTTCGTATTTAATCAGAAGACTGGCAACCCCTGAATGGCGCCAGCACGTCGCTTGTGGGCGTAAACGATCGTTAATTTCTGAGCTGTCTCCTTGATGCTGGAGCCATCGTGTCTGCAGGAGACGTAATTCCATCGTTAATCAGACGGCTGTCCGCCACAGCACATACCACTTAAATACTGGCGGGATAAACCCCCCGCGAGTGTGAAAATCGACCACCCATGGCAGAGGCTTATCGGTATACATTATTTGAGGTTCTTCATTGCCCGATGGCGCATAAAAAGGCCTCCAAGCCCTAAGAGATACACGAATGGAGTATGTGATCAGGCAAAAACATTACATCGGATGAAAAACACTGTTACTTCAACTAAATCTGACTTTCTTATTCTTGGCTCTTTTAAGAGGAGAATCGATTTAACTATTTACATTCGATTAAAACTAGGTAATACAATGTTGACTGAAGTTGCTTCTGGTCTGCTTATGTCCACACTGAAACTACTACTGGAACCCGCCTGAACCGACTTTTAAACAGAGCAGACGGATGTCTCGGTCAAAGTGGAAGAAGTGAGACACATGCCAGCATTTATGTTGATATGCCGAAATCTTTATTTGCATTTTCAGTAACATGATATGTTCGATAGGCAATGACGTCACGGTCGACGAAGCTTTCCAGTCCTGATACATTTGGTACGCCTGTACCTCCACGTACAATAGCGCCTGTTAACCATCCGTTGACATGGGTGAAGGAATCATTGATGTCGATGCTGAAGTTCAATCTGCAACCACAGAAGACTGCGGGCCCGTCCAATAGAGAATGTGCAGCGACAGATTTGATAGTATTCTTTTTCTTGTCGGCGGCAGATGTTGTCATTTCAACGTCTTCAATTGTTTTATACACTCCTGGAAATTGAAATAAGAACACCGTGAATTCATTGTCCCAGGAAGGGGAAACTTTATTGACACATTCCTGGGGTCAGATACATCACATGTATCAGGACTGGAAAGCTTCGTCGACCGTGACGTCATTGCCTATCGAACATATCATGTTACTGAAAATGCAAATAAAGATTTCGGCAAATCAACATATATGTCACCCTCACCCTTCTCCTTGTATACACGCAGTAGACGTAAAATATCTGTTAATAAAACTGTATTTATATGGATTAAAGGTAAAGGTACTTGTGAATATGTTAAATTTATTGGAGATTGTACAATGTATTTTCACAAATAAAGTAGCGTAGCTGAGAACCGGGGAACGTACATCTAGAATCTGTCGACATAGAGTATGCAACAACATGTTACGTCAGCTCTCTGAGCGCTTGACCTTTGACCCCGCCGATAAGGCGGTGCTACGCAATCTTGGCAGCGCGCCACTCCATCATTTGTTGTCGGATTGGGTTTTCACACTATTTGGATTAGAAAACGAGTCATTTACCAAACAAGCAAACCTAAAGACTTCAATGGCACACTTTTTTCTAGAAGGTCGACAATTTTTAGCAATTGGTAAAAGCACGTACACCTATCGTTGCGAGAGAAGTTGTGTTACACTTCGAGAACAATCCAGAGATCAGTGAGTCGTGGCGCCATTGAATTGGTAGACTGTTCTGTTTGGCGCCACTAGCTCAGGTGTAGTATTGACCATCCCTCATGCGGCACCATTGCCAATATCTATAAGGAAGAGTTGATATCTGTGAGTTGTGTCCTTATAAGGTCTTTGCTTGCCGGTATATATACAGGGTCTTACAAAAAGGTACGGCCAAACTTTAAGGAAACATTCCTCACACACAAAGAAAGAAAGTATGTTACGTGGACATGTGTCCGGAAACTCTTACTTTCCATGTGTTAGAGCTCATTTTATTACTTCTCTTCAAATCACATTAATCATGGAATGGAAACACACAGCAACAGAGCGTACCAGCGTGACTTCAAACACTTTGTTACAGGAAATGTTCAAAATGTCCTCCGTTAGCGAGGATACATGCATCCACCCTCCGTCGCATGGAATCCCTGATGCACTGATGCAGCCCTGGAGAATGGCGTATTGTATCACAGCCGTCCACAATACGTGCACGAAGAGTCTACATTTGGTACCGGGGTTGCGTAGACAAGAGCTTTCAAATGCCCCCATAAATGAAAGTCAAGACGGTTGAGGTCAGGAGAGCGTGGAGGCCATGGAATTGGTCCGCCTCTACCAATCCATCGGTCACTGAATCTGTTGTTGAGAAGCTTACGAACACTTCGACTGTAATGTGCAGGAGCTCCATCTTGCATGAACCACATGTTGTGTCGTACTTGTAAAGGTACATGTTCTAGCAGCACAGGTAGAGTATCCCGTATGAAATCATGATAACGTGCTCCATTGAGCGTAGATGGAAGAACATGGCGCCCAATCAAGGCATCACCAACAATGCCTGCCCAAACGTTCACAGAAAATCTGTGTTGATGACGTGATTGCACAATTGCGTGCGGATTCTCGTCAGCCCACACATGTTGATTGTGAAGATTCACAATTTGATTACGTTGGAATGAAGCCTCATCCGTAAAGAGAACAATTGCACTGAAATGAGGATTGACACATTGTTGGATGAACCATTCGCAGAAGTGTACCCGTGGGGGCCAATCAGCTGCTGGTAGTGCCTGCACACGCTGTACGTAGTACGGAAACAACTGGTTCTCCCGTAGCACTCTCCATATAGTGACGTGGTCAACGTTACCTCGTGCAGCAGCAACTTCTCTGACGCTGACATTAGGGTTATCGTCTACTGCACGAAGAATTGCCTCGTCCATTGCAGGTGTCCTCGTCGTTCTAGGTCTTCCCCAGTCGCGAGTCATAGGCTGGAATGTTCCGTGTTCCCTAAGACGCCGAGCAATTGCTTCGAACGTCTTCCTGTCGGGACACCTTCGTTCTGGAAATCTGTCTCGATACAAACGTACCGCGCCACGGCTATTGCTCCGTGCTAATCCATACATCAAATGGGCATCTGCCAACTCCGCATTTGTAAACATTGCACTGACTGCAAAACCACGTTCGTGATGAACACTAACCTGTAGATGCTACGTACTGATGTGCTTGATGCTAGTACTGTAGAGCAATGAGTCGCATGTCAACACAAGCACCGAAGTCAACATTACCTTCCTTCAATTGGGCCAACTGGCGGTGAATCGAGGAAGTACAGTACATACTGACGAAACTAAAATGAGCTCTAACACGGAAATTAAGCGTTTACGGACACATGTCCACATAACATCTTTTCTTTATTTGTGTGCGAGGAATGTTTCCTGAAAGTTTGGCCGTACCTTTTTGTAACACCCTGTATACGGGGCTCGCTAGCCCGAGAGGGAGGCACGAAGTTTGGGGATTGGCGGTACCGTCGCGACGAGAAGTGGTCACGATGTCCGAGCGGCCGAAGCCACGAGCTGCGCAAGGAGGGCCTGCGCAGAGCGAAGATACTGGAAGACTTAAGCAGGGCCAACGTTGAATACAAGCAGCAGGGCGACATCCCATCGATTGGTTGGCAACATTCGTGTTGGACGACAGCTCGTGGTCTGGCTGATCTCTTCTAACTGGCTTTCATCGGCACCACTCAGAAACCGCTGCGAGGCACTGTGGGTCCATGGAACTGCTTACTGATAAAGGGGAGTAACATTCTGTAATCCTCCTGGTGATTTTTTTCATTGCCTACCTGCTCTCATTAATATTTTCTGGTTTGTACCCGACCCTCAGAGTTTTACTCGGTCGACTCTTTGTTCGGAAATATAGACAGTAGTATTGTACTAAGACACTAGTTGTCGTTTGAAAATTTGTCTCGCTATTATATTGCTTTTTCTTTCTGGTTTGTACCCGATCATTAATTTTATAATTAATCGGCTCTTTGTCGTAAATACAGCCGAACAATTGTACTAAGGCACAGTTTGCCGTTAAACGAAAGAGGGACCTTGTGGTTAGATTTAGCTGTTAAACGGCTCCTCTCTTTGGTTGTAATTGCATTTCTCAGTCATTAGTTAAAATCTGAGCAACCTGTTGTACTAAGCTGTCCGTTTCCGTGTTTGAAAGACCGCGTTATTAATGGTGTATTTCAGAAGGATCTTGTGGTTCCGTCGAGTGAGTTCTCTTGTAATAAGTGTTCACAAGTGATGGTTTAAGACTTTCCTTCAGAGCGGTCTTAATAACTGGTAATCAGTTTAACCTTGAAAATACTAACAGTCAACAGTCACCAGGGCTTTAGTCAATTGTCAGAAGGGACGGGTTGGGGTCCAGTCGCACCTTGGTTGCCGACTGAAATTAAGAGTGTGGTGTCACCGCTAGACACCACACTTGCTAGGTCGTAGCTTAAATCGGCCGCGGTCCATTTAGTACATGTCGGACCCGCGTGTCGCCACTGTGTGATCGCAGACCGAGCGCCACCACAAGGCAGGTCTCGAGATACGGACGAGCACTCGCCCCAGTTGTACGGACGACATTGCTAGCGACAATACGGACGAAGCCTTCCTCTCATTTGCCGAGAGACAGTTAGAATAGCCTTCTGCTCAGTCCATGGCTACGACCTAGCAAGGCGCCATTAGCCTTACCTAGTTTGAGAGTTATCGTATAAATGTCTCAAGAAGAACGTTGTAAACCAACAAAGAATAAAGTTAAGTATATTCCAAAGCTACGTATTTTCTTGATAGCAGTCATAACGTATCCTGTTCCAGACTTGACGCCAGTCGGCGCGTGTGTACGCGTGCCTTTCGGCTCCCTTCTCAGTGTGGCGTAGCTAGCTTGTTACGCCACAACAAAGAGGTTGGTTGCTTTGAAGTAAGCGTTATCATTGTCAAATTGTTAGCTAATCTGATTAACCCTTAAGCACAGATGTGCATCTTAACCCCGAACCTTTCGACATACGAGGTTAAGTCATGTGTTTTGAGTGATTGAATTAATCTTGTCATCAATGGTTCTTATATAGTTTTCGTGTGTTGTAGAAGGGATGTTAATAAGACAGACTGTGTCCAGCGCTGTAGTAAACACCCCTGTTTCACCCGATAACGTGTGGGCTGCAGGTCAGGAAGCCTTGTAATCGTTATCATATTGTGTGCTGTTTTGAAATACATCACTTCAGATTTCTGCTGCAAAGATTAAAAGCTTTAAGGTCAAAATAATTTTGCAGCTTCGATGATCTGTAAAATACAGTTTATATGTTGTTAAATAAACAGGTTGTGTGAAAAGAATGTTATATTGGTGGGTCCTCCCTTCCACGTTTCCCTTAATTCCAGTATGTAACTACACGTTTCAATTAGTACACTTACAATTACTGGTGTGCTCGGTGTTCACCATATTATACTAACAGATGTGTTGCGTTAACAGCTGCTTCATCCTTATCGTCCTATGCGAGTACAGGCCACCTCGTCCGGGAACTGTACGTTGGTTTCTGAAACAGGCTAACGAATACCCTCGTTTTCCTGAAGTTTTTACGTTTGAAGATGAGGCTCAACTGACTCGGGAAGTCATTTACGGTAGTCGCAGTTTGCTTGTATGGTCGAGGGAAAACCCACCTGTTACAGTTGTGCGAAGTCATCATAGACATTCTGTAGTAAATATGTGGTGCGGTGTTATGGGCGACTACTTACTCTGGCCTTACATGTTGCCTAGTCTGTTCAAAGGGCCAACGTACAGAGTGTTCCTGGAAGTTCACCTGTCGACGTTGGTGGAGTAGGTAACCCTTGATATCAGAAGGAGGATGTGGTTTCAGCATAATGGATTCCCCGCGCACTTTACAGAGACAGTCCGGACAGTAACAAGCAGTACTTTCCGCAATTGGTGTATCGGCTGCAACATCTACAGAAAATCGCTGTGGGGGTAAGAACCACCTACCGATAAAACGTGTGGGGGTGGGAGTGAAAGAGAAGCGTAGTCCGTTACGCGTGGATATTTTTTTCTGAGGCTACATGAAAGCCGAGGTGTACTCTATCCTTGTAGGTTCGAGGGCGGAATTGGTTGCATGAATTCTTGCAGTAGCCACGCAAATATAGAACACACCACGCACTTACCAGCGAGCACGGGACTCACAGCTACTTCGATACAGGCTCTGCGCTGACGTTAATGGTGCTAGTTTCCAACATTGATTGTAACGTAATAGTGATCTGAACAATAAAACAATGAAAAATATTTGACACTGTATTCTCAATCATACACAATAACTTTCTGCATACTCAGTACTCCAACAATATGAGTTTCCGACACATGGCTGCCTTACGAAATATATTTGTTTTTCTCTCCATCATCATCCATGTTAGTTTGGGCACTGAATTTTTGAACTTCCTGCATACAGTTGTCAATTTATAGAAATCGATGTACATATAGCTTTTCCCTCTTTATCAGATGCCACTGATGATGGGTTATAAAACAGAAAACCGGTTTTATCAAATAAACATTTCTACTGCAGCTCACAGTGTATAGAAGATGTTCTTTGATATCTACCTGAAAGCTACAGAACACCAAGCATCCAAGATTATTACACGAAAGTGGCTTGCTGCGGATAACGTTTCGTAATTACTGATGGTTGCTCACCATTCCTCATGGTTGCATTCGTTGTGACGTTATTGACTGGACTGAAAACTTATCGAGAATAATCTCCCAATGTTGGCTGCCGAATAATTAGTTCACGACAAGGGTCGTAACGGACTTCTCCCTATCGAGGATTCCTCTAGCAGCTTCGGTTATAGATATTTTCTTTGGCTGGTTGTAGGATTAATATCTAAATTATTCGTCGGTGTCTAGTACATACAGAAAATCTCTTTCCGTCATATCTGACGCTACGTAGTGCGTAATGAGCAGCATTTTTCTAATGTGAACTGGCTCAATACTTGAATATCATAATTAGGGTGTTTTTAGTTGTTAGTACTAGACATTTATGAAAGGGTTCACCGGTTATTGCTACGCACTGTATAGGTAAATACGGTATTCCGAGTAGAGTGGCAAAGCTGACATTTCTGCAGCGATTCAAATCATCGGAAAGGATCCATATACACAAAAGAAAAGGATCTATGTATGTGTGACTGCGTGAGTATGTTCCATATCTCCTCCTAAACGACTGGACCTGAGTTTCAGGCGACAATTGCTGATGAAGTAAGATTCGCCTATCTATCAAAGGGGTGAAGGTGGGATGGAGAAGTAGCATAGCCTGCGACGCGTAAATTCCCAGACTTTATTTATTCCGTTATTGGAGAATGAGGGCACGTAACAACTTGCAACAAACTTCATACATAATTTCAAACCTTAAAGTAATGTCTTTTCGCTAACAACCACTATAAAATGATGAAAAAAGAAACGTTTATAGCTTACTACTTTTCCGCTGTTCGTGTAGTAAAAGTACCGCATGAGGTATTACTCCTTTACTACTAACTGTATTACCGACAAATTTTCAAACAGTATGGACATAAATCACTGAATGTAACTGCAAAATTATATTATTGTGCGACACGTAGTTCAGGAGAAATGCCGTCATAGTTAATGGACACATGACGTTTAAATTTATTACTTCTGTGCTACTAACTCTATTTGCAATAAATTTAGCAGGCAATATCCAAATATGCCGCTGAATGTACCTACAAAATTATATCGTTTACGGCACATAGTTCAGGAGACATAACGTCATGAACATTGCGAATGATCGTGTTTTTTTTGTTGTTTTTTTCTCTACAGAAATAAATGAGACTGTTCAGTTACATACACTAGGATTGAGATTATTTCATTATAGCGAAAGTTCCGTAAAGCTTTGATTTTGTACGACTTTAAGTTACGCTGCATCAGAACGATAGCCTTTCCGTAAGGGGAAATCCTGTTTCGAACTAATATGTCGTCAGTGTAAATATTTTCACTTACAAAGAAAGGATAGATGCCTAATACAGGATAAACAACTCTGAAACCACTTTGAAACCACTATTTGAACACTGCAGAAATATGCGTTGAAAACGCAGGCTTTATCAGATTAGTCATTGCCATGCAGCAAAAATAACTCTGCAACTAATAGAAATTAATCATCTGTAATTAATATAAGCTGACTGAACCTGTCATTCGTATTAGTGTACATTTATTGCACACTTCATTAACGATTATACAGAACCATGCAAGCCTACATTAGTAACTTCATCCATTAAAAATTTACCGATGCTAGCCTAATTCTCTCGTAATAATAACAACGGATCAAAGGAAAGAACAGAAACTTGTGCACACGCTATTAAATAAAGTAACAGATCAGTATGAAATCAGTTACATTATTCAGAGATTATGAAATTCTACTAAGCAAAAAGTATGAATTAGAGGGTTTTCAATTTTCGAATTGAATGATAGTCAATGTAGTGATACATCATCGGCCCTGTACGGGTCGGTTTCAGGACTCTAATAACGATGATTCTAGGTAAAGAAAACGCCAAAGAACTCACTTTTGATCACATTCAGAATAATTAATAATGTTGCCGGTCCATGTCTTACTAAAGTTCCGATGAAATCATATACATTACTGTGTCATGATGAAGTCGATTTGCAAGCATCCGTGAACTAGCACTGGGAATGTAGTCCACATGTAATTCAATACGACCCTCACTCATCATAATGTTACTGTCACGTGTATGAAAATAGATACTCAATCCACGGAACCATTTTCAACGCAATTATGACCGCTGCCATCACTTTAGTGGACGTTACTGCAACTCCGCATTTAGTTATGGCGTCCACGTTATGCCTTCCAGGTCTCCATAGACATCTCGTATTTCGACTTCCTTTGTTTAAGGCGTTAGCGCACTGACTGCTCCCCTAACCTGATTCTCATACAACTAAACTCCTCCAGGACAGACCATGTAGGTCCAACGGTACTGACCGGCCGCCGTATCACCATCAGCCCACAGGCAACACTGGTTGCGGATATGGAGGGGCATGTGGTCAGGACACCACTCTCCCAGCCGTATGTCAGTTTACGAGACCGGAGCCGCTACTTCTCGATCAAGTAGCTCCTCAGTTTGCCTCACAAAGGCTGAGTGCACCCCTCTAGCCAACAGGGCTCGGCAGACGGGATGGTCATCCATCCAGGTGCTAGCCCAACCCGACAGGGCTCAAGTTCGGTGTTCTGACAGGAATCGATATAACCATTGCGGCAAGGCCGTTAGCCTCCTGATTCTCTTACCTAGATTATTTTTTTATTCTCAGATAATATTTACATTACAAATCTGGTATTTTTCTTATCCTCCGTACAATAATAAGTGCTCATATAATACTTTATATATTATTCTTCATATATCAAACCTTACAACACCGGTATCTAGAGCTTATAACAAACATAAATTGAAATAAAATTTTGCTGTTCCTTTATAATAGTGTTGCAGACCTATTATTCTTAGGTAGGTGTGGTTTGTTGATCAATTGACCCATGGGAAACTAGGTGCAACACGTGCAATTTGTAGGCTTATGGAGATGGAACACGAATAAAGGGCCGGAGTAATAATTCCCGTAATATTTGAGTTCTTATGATAGTAATCCAGCCTTTGCCTGACTGCTCATAATATGAGAGTGAGATCGTGGGTATTATGATTCTTCAAAAAATAAATCACCACTCTGTGAGAACAACTGACTTACAAAAAGTAAATAAACTCTCATTTGCGAAAAAAATTCATTCAGTTCTGTATCCAGGCTGACTAATAATGCAAACTTTCCAAACAAGTCGTCGCACATCACTAACAGATCAACAGAGTAAAACATCAAGAGTCAAATTGTAAATCCCTTCCAGCAGAAACTATAATCAACACCACTGTATTTTCTCGTAATACATACAGCCATGCGCCACTTACAATCTCTAACTAGCCTTCAGAGTTAGTCGTTCCATTCAGGAATAACTTCAGTGCCCAGTTTGGTGCGACGCTGATCATTACATGACTTGTAAGTAGGCTGTTTAGGTTTTTACGTTCTGTATGAAAATCACTGACTGTGCTGTGTGCAGTCTGTGGTTGGTTGGCATTGTTGAAATATTCTCTATTGTAGTATTGGGCAGTTGGCTGTTAACGGCGCGTAGCGTTGCGCAGTTGGAGGTGAGCCGCCAGCAGTGGTGGATGTGTGGAGAGAGATGGCAGAATTTTAAGAGCGGACGATCTGGACGTGTGTGCGGCAGAATGAGTAAATTTGCAATACTGGATATCATAAACTGATATGTATATTATGACTTTTGAACACTATTAGGGTAAATACATTGTTTGTTCTTTATCAAAATCTTTCATTTACTAACTATGCCTATCAGTAGTTAGAATCTTTTATTCAGCTGGCAGTATTGGCGCACGCTGTATTGCAGTAGTTAGAGTAACGAAGATTTTTGTAAGTCATTCATGAAAGGTATAGGTTATTGTTAGTCAGGGTCATTCTTTTGTAGGGATTTTTGAAATTCAGGTAGCGTTGCGCTAAAAATATTGTGTGTCAGTTTAAGCACAGTCATTTATAGTTTTTCTAAGTGGACGTTCCAGACTATGTACAAATCAGAAGAGAGCCTTATTTTAACATTTTAACAAATGTCGATCAGTTGGTGGCGAAGTTATAGTATTTTCGGCGGTTCTTTCGTTCTCGCCCGCCCGTCGGCTGCACGCTGCTGTTGGTCAGTTGGGGGCGGTCTCCACATAGGGCACAGTGTTCCGACCGTGCTTTGACTGCCCTGCTGCCGTGTCGCGTCGAGTGCATTCCGCCGTAAGACCAGGCCGTACTGGCTGGAACTACACTGCAACAGAGCGGCGCGGCACCACGCGACCAAATATTGTTTATACGAGATCGTATGTGGCAGAACGCACTACACGGCGGCGAAACTGCGTGGAGCGCTGGGAGGCGAAGTTGACAAACTGGCCAACCGTGACGCACCGTGAGGAGTCGCAAAGTTCCGTTGTCGCTAGCACGGTATGGAAAGTTTCAGGGCACTGCACGTCACTCAAGTCGAAACTCTTTTGACGTGCGAAACGAAATTTTGTTTACCTTATGACGTTTGACGAGGAAAAGTTGATGGTACGGAAAAGTGAATGAGGAGAGTTATATGACCTTCGATATGAACGTTATGCGAATAGGATCAGAAGAGTGCAACATTTGGAAAGAAATTTCCAAGGAAATGAGGGTAAAAATAACGAATCAATACTTACAAGTAAAATCTTCTTATTTTGAGAAACGGGCAGTTAGGTCTCTATTTTTTATGGCTTGATGCATGTTACTACTTTTTTTTACTACTTATGTTCTCTTCGACGAGATGCTCTGTTTACCATGTCGTTTTACCAGACTAAACTACATTGCAGGGAATTGAAATGCTCATAGAATCTATCATATGTTGAAATCTGGTTCCGCAGGACAGAGTGGATAAGGTTATAGTTGTGTAAAAGGGCCCAAATCAGTTGCTGTAACTTGCACAAACAAAAAAATGTTTCAAATGGCTCTGAGCACTATGGGACTTAACTTCTGAGGTCATCAGTCCCCTAGAACTACTTAAACATAACTAACCTAAAGACATCAGACACATCCATGCCCGAGGCAGGATTGGAACCTGCGACCGTAGCGGTCGCCCGGTTCCAGACTGTAGCGCCTAGAACCGCTCGGCCACCCCGGCCGGCCTTGCACAAATATACAAACTTTATTTTGCTAAAACACTTCATCACACATGGCCTTAAAATGATTAAAAAAATACGGTTGAAGGCCCGAACAAAAGTTATTAAAATTGCTCTAAACAATACACACGGCTGACGGACTTGGTTAAAACTTTTACATAAAAACTCTGCTGAAGGCCACACACAGGAGATAGAAGAACTGAGGGCTTAAGGCCTGAATAAGAAAGATTTCAAATAGAGCAAGATCTCCCTTTTTAAAATAAGTTTCAAACAACTCAATCTCGAAACATTTTCAGTCGGCTGAGGGCCTTATTTTAAGATTAAAACAAACGAAAGTAATAAACGGCTGAAGACCTCGCACAATACTTCAGACAAAAGAAAATCAGAATCTAAAAACAACAGAACAGTGATGCTCAGTAGTGTTCCAAGGGTCGGTCTGAGGAAGTAACTCTAACATAAGTTTAGATGAGACAGGCAGCCAAAAATAAGATTAATTAATCGCACGGCAACCAGACCCAGGGACGGCTGAAGGACCGACCAATAACTTAATCAATTCCCTTCCGCCCGACCAACGGCACGACAACCGAAAATAACGAAGATGCTAGCAGCATTAAGTCCTCAAAATTGGCATTTAAATACAGACAAGGCACAGTAACCACTCAAAAATATGAACAAATACCAAAGGCTGTCGAACTACACGCCGTGCTGGACAGCATCAACGCAAAGGGGAAACACACACTCGCTGCTCTGTCGCAACCGACCGACTGCCTACTCGAGGCCGCACACAGCATTCATAACTGCTCAGTGGAAATTATAGAAGCTACACACAGTTCCACGTAAACACTTGCACCAAGATCTCCGACCGAACGACCAAGCAAGGTCGTCCCCATTCAGATTATGTGTGTCGGTAACGGTCGGACGAGTCATGTCTGTGCGGAGTTCACTGCCGCCCCAACCCGACTCCCTTGATGTACGTTTGGAATTCGAAGACAAGGCGACCCGAGGCACACTGACTCGGACCCAACCATGCAGAGGGAACACTGCACAAGGAAGGAACCGACCCACGACCGGCAAGATGACCTACTGACGAGGCCCAGAAGCGGTCAAAGACCAAATACACGTCGCCCGATGAGACGACCGACCGAACGACCAACCAACGGTCGTTCCCGCTCAGGTCTCCTTCCGTCGGATAGTGTGTGTGTGTGTCGCCAGCGGTCGGCGGGTACTGCCTGTCCGGACCTCACTGGCACTGCGTGCCGACTGCACTCCGAAGACGACGAACCGGAAAATACTAGCAGTCGCTCTAGAGATAGTACGACAGTGCACTTATGGATAAGCGCTGCTGCTGCCACTCACGGGAAAGCAAACTAGCAACTTAGTGAAGCTATTAAATCGAATAAAAAAAATAAAAAAAGAGGCGACAGAACCATAAAGACAAGATGACGAGCAATAAACGGCGTGACTGCGAGCCGCGCACGGCTCGTATATCCAGATAACATTATTTACCACTTTACCTCCTATATGAGGAACGTCTCGTACCTCTTCATTGTCGAACAACAATATATTGCATCTGAGAAAAGTGAACAAGATAAAAGTGGCTAGAATCTCGTTCTCTACATGTTCCAGACTGTGCAAGATCTTGCGGTAATTTATCCTAAGTTTCTGGCGTAATAGCCTATTTCAAAACCGCATACCTTTTTTTTAGTTCGTCATTTGATTATGTACCAAGTTGTCTCATCAAATAGGTTTTTAATAGCAAAGCTTCATCTCCAACAATCACGTGAAGCAGTCTAACTCTTGTACCTAGTAATTCTTTTTTGCCCTGTATATCTAAGGCAGTAAAAAGATCTCCGCATCGCTATTCGTTCTAAGGTCACCAAAGTTCACATACATAAATTTATAGCCTTCTTCCTCACACAACAAAGAAATTACTATCACATCCATGTTACTTTCCTCCATTTTGCTAGAATGATGCAAACGACTTACATACAAAATGTGCTACCGTATTTTACGCACTATAAGGCGCTACGGACTGTAAGATATACCTTACTTTTTCAGCAGTTTCTTTTAAAATAACATCTCTATAATTTTTATTATAGGATTGCAAAGCCAGGCTAAAAAAATTCCTAGTTTATAAAACCGAACTAATCTTAAAAACCCCTGAAAATCGTCATCTGAACTTTCTTCTTCTTCTTCTTCTTCTTCTTCTTCTTCCTCTTCCTCTTCGTCGGTATCGTTGTCCTCTTCATTTATGGTGAGTATCAAAAAGAACGATTTTAAAAAATCGTAACTGTTATGTTATTTGAGATATGGCGTGAACAAAGTACTCTTGGAAAGAGCAAGCGCTCTGATTTTTACACAGTTCCCGCTAGTTAGCAGCAATGTGCGCCCACTTCAGTTCTAATAAAAGTGGTGTCGGGAAAACGGAAAGTGTTTTGTGTTGTATGTTTTGCGCAGTGAGCATAACTGTTAAGCGTGGCTTTCATGCTAAGTATGGTGTGAATCCTCCTACAGCACAGAGCATTAGAAGATGGCATGAACAATTCAACAATTCCGAGAAACAGGTTGTTTGTCTAAAGGCAAATCACCGGACCGACCCCAGGTTTCTGACACAGACATCGAAACCATTCTCCGTAGTTTCAAAAGGAATCCACAAAAATCCGTTCGCCGTACAGCGCGACAGCTCTGCCCCCCATATCCATCTGGAGTGTGTTCCGTCGACCTTTACACATGAAACCATACAAAATTCAGCTACTGCAAGCTCTTCGTGAAGGTGACAGACAACAATGTGCGGAGTTCTGTAATTTCGTTCTTGGCAAGATGGAGGACGGCTGTTTTTCTGCCACGCTTAGTGTTTAGTGACGAGGAAACGTTCCATTTAAATGGAAAGGTGAACCGTCATAATGACGTGAAAAGGTGTTTGGTCCATTTTTCTATGCTAAGAACACTGTTACAGGAAGCGCATATCTTAATATCCTTGAGAACTTTCTTTTCCCACACTTGGAGAATGATTCGAGCTATTTCATTTACCAACAGGATGGGGCACCGCCACACTGGCGTCTGGATATGCGGGAATTCTTAAATCCAAAAATTACTGAACGATGGATAGGTCGCACTGCACTACATGATTCAGCCTTATATGATTGTCTTCCGAGGTTACCGGACATCACAGTATGTGATTACTTCTTTAGGGTCAGATTTTCACTCTGCAGCGTAGTGTGCGCTGATATGAAACTTCCTGGCAGATTAAAACTGTGTACCGGACCGAGACTCGAACTCGGTACCTTTGCCTTTCGCGGGCAAGTGCTCTACCAACTTTTTTTTTTTTTTTTTTATAAAACCTTTATTAAAAAAACAATGTTACACATTGCAAATACATACTAAGTTATACATACATGAAGTTATTTAAACAAAGCGGTTTGATCATTTCAATTGCGCTGACATTAAGGAAAGACAACAGAAGATTGTGTTACTGACTAAATCACCAGAAAGAATTAAATTGAACATAAATACTTGAGAATGGCGGAAAGGAGATATATAATAAAGTTGACTAGCCTTCCAACTACACTTTCTGGACATTAATTGAATCTAAGTATTTGAAGTGATCAGATCTATATAATCAGTCTTTCACTGCAAAAATGAACAGGGCAATGTGCCAGCCATTGAATATTACATTTATCGGATAGTATCTTATGGTTTTAACCAATCGATAAGGAGATTTCTATAAAAACTGTCTATTTCCAAATTTCTAGTATAAGCCAATAGTGCACCTTTCATGATTTGTGTTTGGCACTATTAGACACACAATCTCAATGTCACATAAGTTCTGTACATTAGATTATAAATTTCAAAAAACTACTCTCTGAAGTAGAGAAAGCACACATCATAAATATACTGTAAAATCTTAAATAGTATCCTTAAGGTAACTACAATACATCACTGTCAACACAGTCTTCTTTTTTATATTAACCAATGCCCATTCTTTCAAATACAATTTTTAGCATATTACCGAACTTTTTCTTGTGATTCGAATAGCTTCTAATTTTGTGGAACTCACACAGCATGTGTACCTTGAACTCTATGATGCTATCGGATCCTAATTTGTTAAGGACGTAGTTAACAAAATTTCCCAGCAACCAGTACACAGCGTTATTTTTTGCTTCTGGGAAATAGCGTGCTTCAGGCCTGTGTATCAATGACAGCGATATATACTCAGGGGATGTTCTTGTAATCAGAGCTATTTGCTCCCGGATCCACTTCCAACTATTCATGTGACCACTGCAAGTATATCGATGAATTACTGTGTCAACTAGATGACATTGTTGACATAAATTTGTTTCACAGAGTCCGATTGCGTGCAGTCTTTCATTGGTGCTAACTATGTTGTTAACTGTCTTGTACCATGACGTTTTTATATTAGACGTGAGCACATTAGAACTAATGTTTTTCCAAATCTCAGTCCACTCAATGTTTGGAAACTGTCGTTCTAATTTGTTTCTTCCTTCGCTTTTCTTTCGTTCCCGCATTATGGCTCTCGATGTTAAGTGTCGGGACTGCCGGAGTTCGACACTGACATAACTAAACTCAACATAGAAAATCCTCACGTGCTGTAAGCGACTGTTGATATTCTGCACGTCAATCGGGGGAAGCAGGCTTGGAGGTTTAATGATGTCGAAAAGTTGGCTGGTTATGCTTTCTCGTGAGTCTCTTATTAAATTAACTTGCCTTTTGATAAAAAGAGCAGAGGCTTTATCCGTTATATCAGTTAATCCTAGTCCACCATTTTTAGGATCTAAAGTGGCTACTTTAGCAGGTACTCTGAACACTTCACCTCTCCACAAAAATTTTGTGATTTTGGACATTATTCTCCTCGCTATCATTCTCGGTATTGGAAACAGCTGGGCAGTATAATAAGCCTTAGCAAGGATGCATGAGTTGATATACTGTGTTCTTTGAACTTGGTTCATATATCGAGTTAAATTCTCTACAATGGCTCCTTGCACTTTATCTGCTGCAACTTTCCAATTTAAAGCCGTCATTTTCATAGGGCATGCTGTCAGGGTGATCCCAAGTGTTTTATGTTGTCGGACTAAGTTTGCCCACTCGACGTTGATATTATCAAAACCTCTGAGATTTAACATCTTACTTTTTATTCCGTTTGCATTGGCTCCAGATGCTCTACAGTACGAATCAATCACTGTTGCTAGCGTGGTTACCTCGTCATTATTCCTTATAATGACCCCTATATCGTCAGCATAGGCTCTTATAACTGTTTTGTTTCCTGATAATGTTAAGCCTTTTAATGTAGCATGGACATGTCGGAGGAAAGGTTCCAGCGAAATTGCGAAGAGCGACATGGACAGAGGACTTCCTTGAGGAACACCTCGTTGTATTTGCATCGGCCTGGATTGTTGACAATTCACCGCTATTTTAGCATTTATTCCAGTTGCTATGTTCTTAATCAACTGTATAACCCTATCGTTGAAACCTATTTTCTTCAATGTCTGTAGAAGATATTCATGGTTTACTACATCGAACGCCTTATAAAAATCTAAAAACAATAAAGCACACTTTATGTTTGTTACAGAAGTTATTGCAATGATATCCCTGAATTCCGCTAGATTTTGAAAAATGGTTCTGCCTTGCGCACAGTTCTGATGTTGACTAATAATTTTATCTGTAAGGCATGAAATTCTCTTGTTTATTATTCTAGCTATTAATTTATAATCAGAATTCAGCAGTGAAATTGGACGAAAATTATTTAAATCTTTGTTTCCATTATTTTTTGGCACCAGAACAATTTTACTCTCCTTAAACTGAGCCGGAATCATTTTACCCTGAATAACCTCATTTACAATGTCCGTGATTTTCGCACCCACTATTGGCCAGTAACGGATGTAAAATTCTGCTGGCAGACCATCCGGTCCTGGGGATTTTTTTGGTGGCGAGGCGCACAGAGTCTCATACACGTCTTCTTCACTGAGAACCTCGAGAAAATTTTCGTTGTCATCTTCTGTCAGCTGTGGGACTAGGATGTCAAGGAATTCTTCCAAGGAAGCATCACTACTTTGATGTACAGAATATAGCTCGCAATAATAGCGATAAATCTCGTCCATGATATCCTGCTGGGTTCTGAGAATCGTGCCGTGTTTTGTTCGAATTTCTTCAATAAAAGTCCTTCTCCCGTTTTTCGTATGCTTCACTAAATGATATAGGGAAGTAGTTTCATCCGCTGACACCGAATTTGCCTTCGATTTTATTTTCAACCCTTCCATTTGACTTCTCTTGATATTAAGTAACTTGGCTTTGACTTTTTTGATGTCTGCTATCCGAAGTGAGGAACCTGCTGAGACTTGATCATATAGATCTCTCAAAACGGAATAGTAATACTCTATAGTGCATTTCATTTCCCTTGCGCTCTGGGCACTGTATTGAATAAGAACTTTCCTCAACTTTGGCTTTGCCATTTTAACCCACCAGTCAATAGCAGTGGCATATCTACTACGGGCTCGCAGGCATATTGCCCATGTTTCTTTAATCAGATCTTCTAAATCATGATTAACTAACAAGGAAGTGTTCAAATTCCACTGATTCTTGAATCGGCGAACCGGCTGTCTTGTTAGATTAATGCAAGCTAAGACACTTGAATGGTCTGAAAAGTACGTAGGAATGGTTTCTACTTTTGTCACGGAAGTTACAAGATTTTTAGAAATATATAGTCTATCAATCCTGCTACGTGATGTTGCCGTGACATAAGTGAACTCAACAATGGAGGGGTATTTGATTTCCCATATATCCTTTAATTCTAAACCAGTAACTAATTGTTTTAGTTCACTTGAGAAATTAAAATTAGGTAACTGATCTTTTCGATTTAAAACACAATTAAAATCACCTCCAAGTAATAACTGTCTTGGTGATTTCCTTAACAAGTATATCAAGTCGTCTTTGAAGAAACGTGCCCTGTCAGCTCGATGAGAACTTCCTGAAGGGGCGTACAAGTTGATGATAGTCACATCATAGATATTTAGTCCTATTCCCCTTCCGGATTCCAGTCGTTCCACTTCGCTTACTGTAATCCCTTCCCTTACCAAAATAGCTGTTCCAACACTTGTTTCGGGAGACACATTTATGTAACTGACAAAACCGGGAATTACCAAATCCGAAATTAGTACTTCTTGTAACAGGGCAATATCAGTCGCGGATTCGTACAAAAATTCCTTAAGGGCCGATAATTTCAAACCGGTCGTGATTTTATTTATGTTTATAGTGGTGACAGAATAAGATTGCGTCATTGTGCTGTCACTATGTAGTTGTTTTGTTGAACTAATTTAGTTTACTGTGGTTCAGGGTTCAGTTAAGCTGTAACAGTTTTCTCGGAAGGCTGAACATGGAATAACACTTCAAACAGTTTATTAGTTACTGTCCCGTTTTTTTCTACTTCTGATGTTTTCTCTTGTACCGCAAGCAGACTGATTTCCTGGTAAACTTTCTGATTTTTCCTCCAGTGATTCGTGTACGACCGTTTCGGACTGAACATTCTTTGGGCTTGGGTCGCCCCTACTGGATTTTCCCTTCCCTTGGTTACGAGCTACATTCTCATTTGGTTGCGTCGGTATTTTACTTCGCGGCTTATCTGGAGCAGCAGCAGACGCTTTAGCAATTTCGGCTGCCGGCGCCTGCCCTGAGGTGTTGACCGTGATTTCAGTTTGGCCACCACTTCCTCGTTCTTTATTAATTTCACTCACTTTCTGATCGAGGAAAACAAATGGAGACTGCAGTTTTGCATCCTCTCCCTGAATTTGTTTATTAACAGATAGATTCCGATCTTTGCAATCGGCTACTGCACCTGTTGTTTCTTGCAAATTAATGCTGCTTACACCCCTTTCATTTTCTGGTACCGTATGTGTATTATCTTTCTGTTCATTAGTTTCCATTCGCATTTTGCCTTCAGGTTCCTCTGCCTTCTCATCGCACTGTTTTTGCTTGCGAAGTGAGGGAGTGGGACAAGACAGCTCGTCCTCTGAACAACTATCAGTTATCTCCAGAGGTCGTTTTTTCGGTTGCATTTCAGTTTCACGAGTAGTGGCAACGGGGTTTCCTTTTGTTGTTAACGGGGGAAATTGACTGTTATCGTGAAGAGAGACATCAGCTTGTCCCGCTGCGTTAACATCCTCAACCAGTTGTTCCGGGCTATTCTTTGGTAACAGATCATTTAAGGTAAGCTTCTGACGCTGTATCAAATTACTTTTAAGCACAACAGTTCGCCGCGGACATTCCTGTCTGAAGTGGCCGGTTTCGTTACATATATGACATGTAGCTTCCTGACCTGTATAAACAATTTGTGCCTTATACCCACAAACAGTTATGTGAGACGGAATATTCGTCTTAACGTCCATCTCTACACAGCGGACCCCGTTAAAACACTGCAGTTTAAAGCGAGGCGACCATCTTTCATTTGCAATTGATTTAACGTCTCCGTAGTTTAAAAGAGCTTCCTTAATCTTATCATTTTCAATTTCAATGGGGAGATTCAAGACACGAACGGTTTTGTAATGAATGTCCGCTCTATAGATGGAAACCTTACTTTTATAACCATTTCTATGCACAAAATCTACTTCATAGCCCCACTTTCGTAACACTTTATCAACAGTCGAAGCACTGATTAACTTGACAAAAACACAGTATTTTTCCTGATCCAGTTGCCAGGTATGAACGGTTTCAGAATTTAGACCAATTACCTGTGTAATCCAGTCATCTATTTCCAGGGATGTCGGCTGAACAGGACGGGATTCTTTGTCAAAAGCAAATACCAGAGTATTCTTCCTGAGGTTTGTAGCCATGGTTAATCCAGCGAAGCAATTTCGGTTAAACAACCGAAATTCCAAGTAGCAGCAGCAAGACCAGAAAGAGCGATCAGATCACAAGGAACAGGAACGAACACGGAGATTAACGGACGGACGGCACTCGGCGAAGCACAAGTACAGCGATGTAAACACTGAAGTGCAGCGCAACAGTTAACAGCGGCCACTCGCGAGCGCGGCTGAAACGGAACTGCCAACTGAGCTACCCAAGCACGACTCACGCCCCGTCCTCACAGCTTTACTTCTCGCAGTACCTCGTCTCCTACCTTCCAAACTTTACAGAAGCTCTCCTGCGAACCTTGCGGAACAGCACTCCTGAAAGAAAGGATGTTGAAGAGACATGGCTTAGCCACAGCCTGGGGGATAGAGCACTTGCCTGCGAAAGGCAAAGGTCCGAGTTCGAGTCTCGATCCGGCACACAGTTTTAATCAGCCAGGAAGTTTCACTTCTTGAGGGTGTTTGTAAAAGACTCTGTTCATGTGCCTCCCTTACCAACAACAGTGAATGAACTGAGACATCGCATAACAGCAGCTGTGCAACTGTAACTTCAGACATGCTCGCTGCAGTTCGGGAACAATTTGAATACAGCAATGACAGATGCTGCGCATCTCAAGGGGGACATATTGAACACCTGTGAAAGTGTATGAAAAAAACTTTTTAAGTTCCCCGTCCTTAAAAAAAAACCATTTTGTACGCTTATTAGTTTCAGAAATGTAGACGTGCCAATCGGATGATTCGTTTTGATGTAACTTGTATAAGATGGTCTTGACTGTCATTGAGAGCGTTGCTTGTGGCGCACTTATTGAAGGATTTGACAATAATTTCTTCTCCCTCTAGACCACGACTGTTTTACCCCCTGGCATACTTGTTTGATTCTAGGTCGTTAAGCTTCCTTCGCTGTGAACTCATGTTGGGTTCATCCATCATCCGTTTTCTGATTTAGTCTTCCTCATTTTTTTCAGTCTCTCTTAGTAGCCCGCCAATCGCGAATAGTTTATCTGTTAGTGGAGGCCCGAAATACCGCTTAACTACTCAGTTCCCATGTTATTCTCCATGTGTTATTGCTTTCAATTTATAGCCCGCATTATATGAATACCTTTTTTTCCATTATGAAACCAGCTACCAACAAAAATACTGTGCTGCCACCGATAGAACGAATAGTTCAAATTCACTGGCTGCGTTGGTTGCAATGACGCATGAGACCGTGTTCTGGAGTTGTGATGCCGTGACGGGAGGGAGACGGAGTTAGGAAGCTTGTGAAGCCTCGCAACTCATGTTCGTCGTGTCGGTGTACTACTGATGCCAGTTGAATCCAGTATTGCCAGATAGAGACAGGTTCCCCGCGGAATCGAATATATGGTTATTTTTAAGACTGGCGGGAATTTTAATGAAACACTGGACATTTTTATATTAATTTCTAATATCAGACGCCACTGAATTTTGGAGGCAATTTTTCGAAGAAAAAAGTTCGTATTATCGTGTAGCTGCAGCTCAAATGAGGTATACTAAATGGAGTTGCGTCGGGTCGTACCGCGCCGTTCTGGTGCAGTGCAGTTCTGCTCAGTGCGGTCTAACCCGTGACATACAGCGTGCGAGCTGTGTTCAGCCACCAACGCAGCAAACAGACGAGGATGTCACTGCGGCTGTCAGGAATTATTTAGTTTTGTTAGGGGTAAACACGAGCGGGAGAGAAAGAAACATGGTTAGTGCATTCGTCTCGTATTCAGAGTTAGAGAAGAAGAGAGAGAATTGCACACGATGGACTCGCTCATGATCCTGCGAAATTCGCAGAGTATTTTAAAATGACTTCAAGGAAAGCCGAACTCTTTGTGACTAACTGCTATTTTCATTTCCTTTTTCTCGGTTCTTCAACATATCAATTTCCTTTGTACTGTATGCATCATATATCTTTTTTTTTATTTCCGCGGTATCGAGATCCGAAAGTGACATAACTGTATCTCTTATATCTTCGAAAACGTCATTAATTTTGTTTTCTTCTCTGGCACCTGCGGCGGTTACTGGTTCTCACTCGTGGCTGTTACAGAATTGGTCAGTGTAGTTTCCAGGCTGTTATCAACGTTTCCATGCGAACTTGAAGAGTACTGCATTTTGTCTATCTGGAAGGCATGCCGTAAAGTTGTAGAACTCGCAGGAGGGGAAGAATCGAGATGCACCGAGAATGGACATACCTCAGCATCCTAGTTTTCTTCTCAGTTTACAGAATCATCAAGAGAAATTCGAACGTTGGTAAAAGTCTCACGGTTTTCAAGACACGGAATTAAAAACTGGATTTCATCTTCCAGTTTCCATTTCTTTGTCTTTTTTGCCGCCTGATGAAATATAGTTTTGTGTCTAGCAAGATCTCGAATAAAACACGACCTCTGTAGTGCCCATTTCCCTCTGCATGTCACCTACAGTTAAGCGAAATTGTAACTGAAAGCCGGCCGTAGTGACCGAGCCGTTCTATGCGCTACAGTCTGGAACCGCGCGACCGCTACGGTCGCAGGTTTGAATCCTGCCTCGGGCATGGATGTGTGTGATGTCCCTAGGTTAGTTAGGTTTAAGTAGTTCTAAGTTCTAGGGGACTGATGACCTCAGATGTTAAGTCCCATAATGCTCAGAGCCATTTGAACCATTTGTAACTGAAAGTGGAAATATTATCACTGTTGAATTCAGCAAGTCAAACAGAAAGTAACACGAACAGGACAGGACAATTTATAGTTACTGGATTTATTAAATATCTCACCGATATCTCCCCATTTCTTTGACTCGAGTAGGCCTGGCCGAGACTGGCGCACCCAGATAGCGGTCGTGTTCCATGAGCACATCCATGTCTGCACAGCGCTCCGACTTCTCCCACCATAGAGCCATAGCACGAAGGTGTGTGGGAGACGTCTGTGTGCCTAAGGTTGCACATGCTAGATACTTATGTAGTCATGTTTGGAACAGAGCGCGACAACGAAAACGCGAATATGGCAGCGTATCCTAAGTAGGATGTTATCCACTAGGGTTTAATTTCCTCCTTTTTTATTTTTCTGCCAAAGCAATAACTATTATTCGATAGTGGTAATACAGAGTGTAGAACTACCAAACGTTTTACACAAGGGCATTTATAATTTTATTGTGATATTTATAAATACACTACTGGCCATTAAAATTGCTACACCACGAAGATGACGTACTACAAACACAAAATTTAACCGAAAGGAAGAAGATGATGTGATATGCAAATGATTAGCTTTTCAGAGCACTCACACAAGGTTGGCGCCGGTGGTGACACCTACAACGTGCTGACATGAGGAAAGTTTCCAACGGATTTCTCATACCCAAACAGCAGTTGACCGGCAATGCCTGGTGAAACGTTGTTGTGATGCCTCGTGTAAGGAGGATAAATGCGTACCATCAAGCTTTCGACTTTGATAAAGGTCGGATTGTAGCCTATCGCGATTGCGGTTTACGGTATCACGACATTGCTGCTCTCGTTGGTCGAGATCCAATGACTGTTAGCAGAACATGATATCGGTGGGTTCAGGAAGGTAATACGGAACGCCGTGCTGGATCCCAACGGCCTCGTGTCACTAGCAGTCGAGATGAGAGGCATCTTATCCGCATGGCTGTAACGGATTGTGCAGCCACGTCTCGATCCCTGAGTCAACAGATGGGGACGTTTGCAGGACAACAACCATCTGCACGAACAGTTCGACGACGTTTGCAGCAGCATGGACTATCAGCTCGGAGACCCTGGCTGCTGTTACCCTTGACGCTGCATTACAGACAGGAGCGCCTGCGATAGTGTACTCAACGACGAACCTGGGTGGACGCATGGCAAAATGTCATTTTTTCGGATGAATCCAGGTTCTGTTTATAGCATCATGATGCTCGCATCCGTGTTTGGCGACATCGCGGTGAACGTACATTGGAAGCGTATATTCGTCATCGCCTTACAGGCGTATCACCTGGCGTCATGGTATGGGGTGCCATTCGTTACACTTCTCGGTAACCTCTTGTTCGCACTGACGGCACTTTGAACAGTGGACGTTACATTTCAGATGTGTTACGACCCGTGGCTCTACCCTTCATTCGATCCCTGCGAAACCCTACATTTCAGCAGGATAATGTACAACCGCATGTTGCAGGTCCTGTACGGGCCTTTCTGGAGACAGAAAATGTTCGACTGCTGCCCTGTCCAGCGCATTCTCCAGATCTCTCACCAACTGAAAAGTCTGGTCAATGGTGTCCGAGAAACTGGCTCGTCACAATACGCCAGTCACTACTCTTCATGAACTGTGGTATCGTGTTGAAGCTGCATGTGCAGCTGTACCTGTACACGCAGTCCAAGTTCTGTTTGACTCAATGCCCAGGCGTATCAAGGCCGTTATTTCGGCGAGAGGTGGTTGTTCTGGGTACTGATTTCTCAGTATCTATGCACCCAAATTGTGTGAAAATGTAATCACATATCATCTGCATTTCTTCTTTATGCAGCAGTTTTAATGGCCAGTAGTGTATATACAGATTTCGATTCTAGAATATGTAATATCTCTGGAACTTTGGTTTGTGATCCAGTCAAACACCTGGAGTTGATGCAGATTGAGGTAGGTTAAACTAGAACTTTGGCAGGCCTTCGAAAGTTTCATAACCGAGAAAGAAACGTTTGCATAGATATTTTCAACGAAACATTGAAATAACTTTAGCTGCTTGTCTGTGCAGTCAAGGATATTATTCTTGGCGTAATATTTTAAAAAAGCTTTATAAAGTCCTAGATTGTCCAATCAGGTCGTTGAACTCCTTGCAATGTCGTGCATTTATCAGCTCAAGTTGGAAATAATGAAGTACATCAGCAGCCAAAGCGAGAACGGTCTTACAAATAAATCGTATTCAGTCTCCATTAGTGTAAATCTTAGAATCTCTTTGTGAACTCGTAACCGTATTAATAAACGTCCGGTCCACATATCAGTCCCTTTAGTTCCCAGAAATGTCTCATGGAATGAACCAAAACATTATTCTCCCACAGGATTGATTTTTGTTCAATAGCATCAATATTTTTCACTACATCTGTTACCAAATGATTCTCCCTATGCACTAAGACATTTCATGAATACAAGTGATAGTTGATGTCGATCATAAAAGGTTTTGTGATTATTCTAATTACCATTAACACAGTTTTTCCCTCAATGGCACCTTCAGCTCAGTCAACATTCACTGTCTCCAGACGAGAACTGCATCACAATGTCTTTCTGCCTGGTGCTATAATGACATTCCAGTAACATTTTTTTCACCTCGTAGTAGTCCGAAGGCTTACTAAGCACTTCGCAGGGCATTCAAACAGTACAAAAACTAAAGCAATTCACATTCGTCATTGAACGGTGTGTCTTGTCCTCATATTCTCTTTTGGACTACTGCATTGGCGCCATTTTATTCCTCATGTTGAACGCAAATCAATTTTAATGCCGGTAGTATTGTCAGCAAAGGGCTTCGAGTCTCAGAAGGGTACTGCGTTGCTCTAGCGGCGTCCGGCTGCAGCCTTAATTATCCTCCGAAGCACTCGCTCTCGTGGAGCGCTGTTTGGCCAGGCCTGGAATAAACTACTGTCGTAATCCTTAAGCAACAAACCGTAGCGCTCTGGATGCTGCTGAACAAGTATTTCGAGCTCGTCATCCATGTTTACGAAAAACATGCTGAGCCTAGAGTGAGGTCAGGCAGGACACATGCCTTCGAGAAAGATTTGTAGCAGTTAGGGTGGAGCCGGAAAGTGTTGAACGACTGATAACTGACGGAATACCGCGACTTTTATTTAGTTCCCACATGACGATGTTCCAGCTGCAGACCTGTCATCTGTTGTGGAACCGTCCTCCCGACGGATAGCCTACAGCGCGACTAGTGCACGGCATTGACACAGCAGTGACAACAGTCGAACACTGTCTTAACACGGTGCCCTATGTCGAAACCAGCCCTTCGCCGGTTCACCGGTCATTTTATCAACAGCGGATTACCATAACTTACGTTACAGGACTGCTGTTGTTCTATATATAATAAATGATTTGGCAGACAGCTTGGGCAACAATCTGCGGTTGTTTGCTGATGATACCGTGGTGCACGGTAAGGTGTCGAAATTGAGTGACTGTAGGAGGATGCAAGACCACTTAGAAAGAATTTCCAGTTTGTTTGATGAATGACAGCTAGCTCTAAAGATAAAAAATGTAACCTTATGCGGTTCAGTTGGAAGACCAAACCTGTAATTTTCGGATACAATATCATTAGCGTCCTTCTTGTCATACTCAGCTCCTTTAAACATCTGAGCTTAATGTTGGAAGGAGATGTGAAATGGAACGAGCAGTAGGGAAGGCGAATGGTCGACTTCGGTTTAGTGGGGGAATCTTAGGAAAGAGTGGTCGACCTGCAAAGGAGACCGCATATAAGACGCTGGGGTGACCTATTCATGAGTATTGCTCTAGTGCTTTGGATCCATACCAGATCAGACTGAAGGTTCAAAATGGTTCAAATGGCTTGGAGCACTATAGGACTTAACATCTGAGGTCATCAGTCCCCTAGAACTTAGAACTACTTAAACCTAACTAACCTAAGGACATCACACACGCCCATGCCCGAGGCAGGATTCGAACCTGCGACCGTAGCGGTCGCGCGGTTCCAGACTTAAGCGCCTAGAACCGCTCAGCCATACCGGCCGGCCAGATTGAAGGAAGACATTGAAGCAGTTCGGAGGTGGGCTGCTAGATTTGTTACCAGCAGTTTCGAAAAAAGAAAAGAAACGCAAGTATTATGGAGATGGTTTGGCAGCTCAAATGGGAATCCCTGGAGTAAACTCTACGTTCTTTTCATGAAACACATTGAAAAAATTTAGAGAACCGGCACTTGAAGCTGACTGCCAAACGATTCTAGTGCCGCCAACATACATTGCGCGTAAGCACAACGAAGATAAGATACGAGAAATTGGGTCTCATGCGGAGGCTTTACAGACAGTGGTTTTTCCCTCGCTCTGTTTGCGAGTGGAAAACGAAAGGAAATGAGTAGTAGTGGAACAGGGTACCCACCGCCAGGAACCGCATAACGGCTTGTGGAGTGTCAGTGAAGATGTAGATGCAGATTATACTTTCTGCACCACGAATTAGTTTCTGTTAATACATGGTAAACTCTTTGTCTACTGTTCCCCTCTCAGCTTTCTATGTAACTTTACATCATTACGTGTCTACACAGTGCGATCTACGATGTGCGATGTGAGCAGTCCATAACAATAGAAATATTTTTCATATTAAATAAAACGGAAATAAAAATCAAACTATTTGCTTGTGTATAGCATTGTGTTGCTTGTATTCCAAATTAATATTCAAAACCTTTTACATTCAGTGAGATCCTTGAGTAACTACGGTTATTGAAGAAAGGATGTGCTGTAATTTTATTGTCGAGCTGTTAGAGGACCAAAATGGAGGAGAATGTTTGTTCTCATTTCCAGTTACAGCTTTACAGACGTATACTGTCTCTTATGCAAAGTGAGCGCCTCTAATGTTCCACGAACGGTTAGAGATATGGAACGAATCCTTCTCCAAGTGACACATCTGAAAGAGGCAGGGCTTTTCTCTATAATGATCTTTCGTTTTAGTCTGTCTGAAAACCGAAGGAAATGTTTAATATTTATTGAACACTGTATCTTTTTAACCAAATTCTCGTGTTCTTAAAATCAGGTACGTATTGCTTAGACCACATCATTAAGAGTGCAGCGAAATTATTTGTAAGAGAGACGGAATTTGAAGGGCCACGGCGCACTCCGGAAGGTAAGAGTTCTTTGTCACTTGTCATCTCCACGACCTTACAGATTGCTACATCTTCAGGTCCCCTACATCAGTCCATTTCGAATGATTTTCGATCTTCGAACACTGTATCGCTTCCCATGTAGCACAATTTTACATTCTTCTTACATTTGTCTTCCTGTAATTAATCGCTTTTCTCTTCGATTTATTCATTTCCATGTTCAGCTTTCTCATGAATAACTTGCTGATTTCATTTCACAGCTCTTCGTAGCAGTCTTCACATCCAGTCAGAGCGATGATCACTAAGAGTCCATAACCCCATATCACTTTTATCCCTTTCGTCAAATTTTTCTTTTTCTTTTCAGCGCCTACTCGACGTCAGGTTCGACAGCGGTGGTAACCTAACTATTGAGTGTTCCACACATTTTATCTCGGCTCCCCTTTCCTCTCTCTGCGTTCGACCTCTTTAGAGCTTCCTCAGAAGAGACAGAGCGGCCATCCGTCTCTTTCCAGGACGGAGTTGGGCAGCCACGAAGCGACCGCACATCCTCTCTCCCCCACCCCTCCTCTTACAGTCCCAATGAATCTCCTGCCCGTGCGCCAGACTGTAATTCAATTACCCCACCCGTTTATCTCCACATTAGCAGTTCACAGCACAGAGAGTTGTCTGAAGTGAAGCGTGCCTCCCACTTGCTGAGTCAGCGGGGCAGTAATAAGGCAATACGACGAGCGATCTACAACATGTGATTAGACCGTCCCCAATCCCTCCAGTCGCTCTTGCCACCAGATGAATCATGATCGTCCCGCTGCTTCCTTATTCGAACAGCTTCTCATCTAACCTCACGAAATTGACTCCTCATTACAGACCTCTCTACCTCAGGAAAAATATGAATAGGTACCACGAATCGAACAAGAGTCCTTCCTCGCCAGTCGCAGCGGCGCTAACTATTCGTCTATGGGGGTGGAGTCTGTTGCAAACACAAAAAGAGAAACGAAGAAATAAGAAAGGACATCAAACTTCCAGCATCAGCCAACATGGCTAACATACTGCCAACCGATCAACATTAAGAAAAATAATCTGGAAATTGTGATTAGCAGACAACTGAAGTATCTTTCTGAAGTGGTTCCATTTATTAACACCAGTATCTACGCCATACCATGAGTCAAAAATCGTGCTGACACATCTTATTTTTGGCTGAAGACCTGAGTCAAACATGAGTACGCTTTTATATAATTTCCCAACAAAATGACAATTCTTTGGTTGGAGATCACCGTTTAAAATACGATCAACAAGAACACGATGTAGGTCACATTAAAAAATAAAGAAACTGCTTTTCTACAAAAATTTAAAATTACAGAAATAATTTACTCAGGGATGGTATTCACTTGTATTTTGTCGATTTAGGAGATCTCTGTCATAAAAATGTTCTTATGGTGTATGTTTACGAGGTAACTGTTGTTTCAGTGTAACCGTATTATTTATTTATTTAAGCCATTAGTTGTTTATTGCATTATGTATCTTTTCTTGCATAAGACTGCTTGTAGCGAAGTAGTTTTATTGTGTTCGTAATGATAGCTTGTCGTTGCGTGGCACTTGTAATAATAGCGTTGTGGGCTGCTACGATGATTGTTATACTGACAATTGTTCTTTGAGAAATGTATAGATCACTCATTCTGCGTATCATGTATTACAAGTAAATAAACTAAATCTTGCAAAGTGGTATGCAAACCGCTACTTCTAATGAAAATGAAAATGAAAGGAACTAGTGTAATAGCAACAAAATCTAATTTATCCAGAAGGGTATGAACTATCCATCATTAAATGCTAAAGAAATAAATAGTAAACACTAGAACCACTGAAGGAGAAACCGGGTTCTGGACGATAACAGATCATTTAAGCTGATACACTTACAATCACGAAGTACACTCTTGTCAAAGCGTTTGCTATTTCTACAGTAACAATTCAGAAATATATTGATAGTGTTTATTACAGACTGACGCTGCAGTGGTGTGTTATGAAACAGTACCACACCACCAAGTAATTTAATCTCTTCGTATTTTGTGCAAAGTAAACTATTTTTTTAAAATTTTCGTTTGAAAACAACACTTCACAGAGCAAATGGTATTATTAATGAGAGCTATTGACTCAACTGCATTTAGTTTGACTGTCTGTGTGTTAGGAAAATCTGTCTACAATCTCGCGTATGCAGAACAGTGTCAATCGCCACTAGGAAAGAGTCACATATTGAAGTAAGAGAGTTGTAATGACGTAGATTTAGCAAAGAAATTCGATATACCTCCGGAGGCAAGTTTCCATATGTCGAATGAGTATATCACTCAAAATGAATGACTTCAGATACTTTTTTAATTCTTGCTCTTCCAATGGCAGTGTTATGATCTTATAAATAATCTGCATAAATGTATGTTTTCGTCTAGCTTTGTTAAGTAGGTTTCATTCAACAGTCCTTTCACAAATCTCTGACATCACTTCGCAGCTTGTCTGTACAGTGGGCCTTCATTTAAAAATGACAATATCTTTCATTTCGTTTTCTAGTTGGAAGACTGGTGTGATGCAGATCTCCATGATAACCAATCCAGTGCAAGTCTCTTCTTCTCTGCATAACTACTATTACGTACAAATATTAGAACCCACTTTCTAATACAAGCTTCGGTCTTCGTCAGCAACTTTTTCCCCTTCGCTTTACTCCAATACCAAAAATTACATTTATTTGATGCCTCAAGATATAAACTATCAGCTGTTCCACCCAGGTAGACGTAATAAATCTTCGTTAAATCTCATCTACATATATTTAAGATCTTCAGCATTCTTATGTACGCCACATTTCAGAATCTTCTGTTCTCTTCTTCTCTTCTCTGAACTGTTTATCGTCATCGTTTCACTTTCCAACAGCGCTGTACTCCACGAACACTCCTAACACATAAACCTGTTTTTAACAAATTTCTCTTGTACAGCAACATTTGCCTTGTTATGCAGATTTTATATATTCTCTGCTTCCACCACCGCCAGTAGTTTCACTGCTGGAGAAGGATACTTATCTACTACGTTTAATGTCTCATTTCGTAACATACTGCCGGACCCAGTCGTGAATGAGTCCATGAAGAACGAGTGCCGGTAAGCCGCCCTGTGGAATATAATTTCTCTCATTTTATCTCCACTGTCTTTTCACGCCGGCCGGTTTGGCCGAGCGGTCCTAGGCACTACAATCTGGAACCGCGCGACCACTACGGTCGCAGGTTCGAATCCTGCCTCGGGCATGGATGTGTGTGATGTCCTTAGGTTAGTTAGGTTTAAGTAGTTCTAAGTTCTAGGGGACTGATGACCTCAGCAGTTAAGTCCCATAGTGCTCAGTGTCATTTGAACCATCTTGTCTTTTCACGAGGCTTACGTTGGAGGAAGCAATATGAAAAAGTGATACGAAAAGAACAGATTTCAGCTGTTTATTACAGAGAAAATATGAAACAATTTGCACATGTCACTGGTTGGAGGAAGGTTCAAAGTTTTATATTCGCAGAGACACTGTACAGTACACTCATCTTAAGCACCAAGCATTGCTCTAAGAACTTCGAAACTGTAGTACACCTCGTTTCATACGCGATTCAAAAGATCAGGCGTCGACATTTCGACTGCTCTGCTGTTGAAAAGGAGCTGCGATAGATGGAACAATGATTATAAATTTTATGTACCCCCATAGAAAAAACAGCAAGTTGTGAGGCCTGGTGACCTGGGAGGCCAAATCAACAAAATGTTGTTGTCGACCTCTTGAAATCCAAAGTTTTGTGATGGTGTTGTTAAGATACCGCCACATCTCAAGGTGGAAGTGAGGCGTGGCGCCCTCATGCATAAAAATGAAATCATTAGAATCTTCGTGAAGTTAAAGAATCAACAAATTTTGCAGAAAATCCACGTATGAAATTCCTGCCCCAGTTTACTCCGCAAAAATAAAGGTTCATAAACTTTGGAAAACGAAACAGCACAAAAAATTCACTTTCAGTGAGTCTCTTTCACGTTCCACGACGGCGGCAAAATTATGTGACTCTGAAATTTTTATATTATGTGGTTTACTGCACCTGATACCTGATAATGTTGATTCGTCGGAATGGATGAGTCCTTTGGAAAAAGTGTTGTCTGCCGTGTCCTGGAGAGCTGAAATGCTACATTCGTGCTTTCCGTATGGTCTCCGGAACACAATTACCGCAGTAGCTACAACAGTTAAGGACTCATATGTAGCCGTGGTTTCGGAACCCACCGCACCCGTTGTTTAAGGAAGATGAAGTGCCCGGCCTGCCCGTCCTGTAGACTATCGAGCGCTTCGAGTGAACGCATCTGGGATACGCTCTACATTTTCGTCAGACTTTCGCGGCCGATTACTGCTTGTCCCTTTCCATATGAAACCAACTTCCAAAAATTCTGTATGCCAGTCATGAATCTGCTTGTGCATAGGGGGCTTCTTTCTGAACTGACGGCGCAATGAAAGTTGCACTTGAGTAACGAACTGACGTGGAGCAAATTCCAAAGCGCAGAATGATTCCTCTAGTGATGTAGTCGCCGTGTTGCTACAAATAAACAACAGTGTAGCTGTATGAAGACTCTGAACTTTCCGCTATCCAGTGACACAGGCAATGTGTTTCTATTCTTTACAGTGTGTCTCTGAGAAGCAACTGAAGTCAGTTCTTTCTTTTCGAATCACTCGACTCTTCCAGGAACATAAGCTCTCGGAATTTTAACAGTAAACCATACGGTGGTGCAGAATGCCTGACTTGCAGCGTCTGTCCCTGGCGTTCGTTGGTCAGCTCCATGAAGCTTCTGCGCTCATTAAATGAAACTGTAACGAAACACACTGCTCTTCAATGACTGAAACTTATTGGTAGATTAAAATTGCTTGCCGAACGGAGACTTAGGACGTTCTCCTTTCATGGGCAAGTGCTCTGCCACCCAAGCTCGACTCGTGAGCTGCCCTTACAGCTTTACTGGAACCAGTACCTAATCTCCTTCCTTCCAATCTTCCCACTGGTCTGAGGTGCCTTGTTACGGTCCGCGCGGCTTCCCTCGTCGGAGGTTCGGGTCCTCACTCGGGCATGGGTGTGTGTATTGTTCTTAGCGTAAGTTAGTTTAAGTCAGATTAAGTAGTGTGTAAGCTTAGGGACCCATGGCCAGAGCAGTTTGGTCCCATATGATCTTATAACACAATTTCCAATTTTTTCCAAACTTCTCAGAAGTTCTCTTGCGAAACTTGTGGTACTGTCACTCTTTGAAGAGAAGATATGGTGGACACATGGCTTAACCACAGCCTGGGAAAGAGTCCAGAATGAATTTTTGACTCCCAAGTCTCGATCCAGCACGCAGTTTTAATCTACCAGGAAGTTTCACACCAATGCACACTGCGCTGGAGCCTCTGCTAATCGCAACCCGATCGTAGAAATGGCTTCTTAATTTTAAATGTCTGGGGGTTAACTTTAGAGAGGACGCAATGTGTGAGGCCAGTATCAAAGCGAGGACACAGGTCTCTAACAGACCATACCTCAGTCTGAGTCAGCTTTTTAGATTACACAGGTTCTGAAGAACTTGAAACTCCAGTCTTACAAAACACCGATGCAACCCACAGCGCCGTATCGTTGCGAAATTTATAGTGTCCGCAAAAAAAAGAAAGACTTGAAAGATCTTATCGTTTAGAAGCGAAAAGTCTTAACGAACGTCCGTGGTCCGGTACAAGATCTGATAACCGGAGAATGGACGACCCGTCATAATTGCGAACTGGATGAAATCTACGATAGACCAAAAATTGTAGATTTGATTAGAAGGAAGCGGATGGATAAGTACCAATGACCTTTCTAATCCACTGATTTTACTCCCTATGGAAGAGGACCACTAGGAAGACCAAAAAAAGGTGGCGAGATGGAACCAGAACAGCACAAAGGTGCTCGTCGACAGAAGGCATAAAATACAAACACCAGAAGAGGAGCGCTGTACCTGCGCTCGGTCCTCTGGGCCCGAACGCCTGAAGTAAGGTGTAGTTGCTAATAATAACATTTGTGTGACATTATCTCCCAAGTGATTTCTATGTCACAGGAGGCTTATCGTAGCACCACTGGCCAACTGGCAGGTCAAGTAGGTGCGCCAGTTTGAGATTGAATATACGTGGCGGATTAAGGACCGTTTCTGTTGTATTTCGGCCATCCAGCCGTAGTATGGTTTTAAGGCAATGTAATTTCCTCGTTGCCACAACTGTATCCTCGTCGCCACTGTAGAGCCTTTTATCGCAAGGGAGCCCGGGAGAGGATGTTGTCACGGGTGGCCGGTATCGTCTTTCTCCAACACAAATGCACTCGTGGATTAACATGGTTATTTATTTACATGAACTGGATACTTAACTAGAATCGAGTCCATGTGTTGTGGTACAAGCTCCTCAGTAATAGTCCTCTCGCAAACTGATGTGAGGTCCATCGGTAATCTAGCAGTTACAGACTTCAGTCTCGCTATGGTCACTGAGCTGGTGGCTGTGTACTATCGTAACCTGCGACGTGAACTGAGCCCGCTCTGCAATAACTGACAGATACTAAGCTGGATTCGTGAGTGAGGCAGTGAGTCGAGCAAGGATCTCCGGCCATCGGCAGTGGCCTAAATACACGTCGTTGAGAGGGCGTTGATGGCCTGTTGCCTGCGGATGTATTCCTGATCTTTCTCATGATAGGTGCACTTGAACCTTCGCCTACTATCGATATTCACTATATCTCTCTGCCGACCAGTGTTCTGGCGACAGATTACGCCAGCTCAGGAAATTTACAACTCTGGTTTACGCAAACGCTGAGCTCAGCTCCAGCCACTATGACACACAAACAGTTAACTACACACAGACAAATTGTAAAGCAATAGTCGACTGGTAGCCTTGCGCTAGCAGAGCATAGGAGCATATTGCACGAAGCAACTCCCGAAAGAACAAATCAGTACTCTTTGGCGCGGACTGAAACAGAAATCCCCCAAGTAAAGACTAGGAAAATCGGAATACAGGAGCATAGAAGCATATGAAATGTAGGGCTGCAAAGTAATGTTGACAATCAGGTAGACTGATAAGGTAAATAATGAGGAGGTTCATGTAGAATCGGCGAGGAAGTAAGTTCAAAAATGGTTCAAATGACTCTGAGCACTATGGGACTTAACTGCTGAGGTCATCAGTCCCCTAGAACTTAGAACTACTTAAACCAAACCAACCTAAGGACATCACACACATCCATGCCCGAAGCAGGATTCGAACCTGCGACCGTAGCGGTCGCGCGGTTCCAGATTGTAGTGCCTAGAACCGCTCGGCCACACCGTCCCGCTGGAAGTAAGTATATGGAAAGCAGTGACAAGAAGAATAAGCAGGGTGATAGGACATCCGCTAAGACATCAGGGAATGATTTCCACGGTACTAGAGGGAGTTGCAGAGCATGAAATCTATAGAGGAACACAGAGATTGGAATACATGCAGTAAATAACTGAGGGTGTAGTACTACTCTGCGATGAAAAGTCTGGCACAGAAAAGGAATTGATGGTGCGCCACGTAAAAGCAGCCAGAAAAAAAGGACGAAAGTGCGGCGACTTTCAGATTGTTGAACAACATCTGATATATTTCGGTTGTATAGCACGATATAAATTTTAATTTACTTTCATGATCATAAATTTTAGAAATTTACACGTAAAAATTGCAAGATCAAACGATTCTTTAGTTTACTTGTAATAAAGCTAAAATCATAACATGAAGTTAGGTTAAATACTGACTCCGGTATCATCCCAGCTAAACACTTAAAAATAATTTTCGAATCATGGTAAGAGCGAACCAAGGGGTACGGATAACTCTAGGAAAGAGAGATGGTTTTATGTTATCTTCTTTCTATCAAACTTCTTATAATTTTTACATTGCTATTTACTATATCTCCATATCTACTCAGGTGCCTACGCTGTGCACGCTTCTGCGCCCAGTAATGATGCTAGTCCAATTAACATAAGCGTCACACACAAACATGAACTGCAGTTCTTGTTATGTGATCCTTATTATTTCCCGCATTTAAGCACTTTTCTATTACTGCATATTGATTTCCATTTTTTTTCTTTAGTTTACAACGTTTTGCCTGTAGTGTAAAATCAATAGTAGTATTACACGTCCTACTGTTCTATTCTAGTCGCCCAGTCAGTGATGGTGTTGTATTCATCGAAGTAACTCTGATGCTGTACAACCACGGGTATTAAGAAATGAGTCCTCTTTTTTTGTATGTGTGTTAGCATTGTTGTGACTTGTTTGACGCGGCCCGCCACGAATGCATTTCCTGTGCCAACCTCTTCATCAAAGAGTAGCACTTACAACCTACGTCCTCAGTTATTTCCTGGGTATATTCCAATTTCTGTCTTCCTTTCCAGATTTTGCCCTCTACAGCTCTTTGTAGTACCATGCAAGTCTTCCCTCATGTATTAACAGATGTCCTATCATCCTGTCCCTTCTCCATATTAGTGTTTCCCCTCCGATTCTGCATAGAACCTCCTCATTTCTTACCTTATCAGTCCACCTAATTTTCCACATTCGTCTGTAGCACCACATCTCCAATGCTTCGACTCTCTTCTGTTCCGGTTTGCCCATAGTCCATGTTCCACTGCAGTACAATGCTGTACTCCAGATGTACACTCTCATAAGTTTATCCCTCAAATTAAGTTCTGTGTCTGATACTAGTAGACATCTCTTGGCCAGGAATGCCCATTTAGCCATTGCTACTCTTGTTTTTGATGTCCTCCGTACTCCGTCCGTCGTTGGTTATTCTACTGCCTAGATAGTAGGATTTCTTAGCTTCATCTACTTCGTGACCATCAATCCTGATGTTAAGTCTCGCACTGTTCTCATTTATGCTAGTTCTCATTACTTTCGTTTTTCTTAGATTTACTCACAGTTCATATTCTGCACTGATTATTCATTTCCTTCAGCAGATCATGTAATTCTCCTTCACTTTCACTCAGGATAGCAATGTCACCAGCGCATCCTATCATTGATATCCTTCCACCACCAGTGAATCCTATCATTCACATCCTTTCACCTTGAATTTTAATTCCACTCCTAAACATCTCTCTCCTTTCCATTATTGCTTCTTTGATGTACAGATTGAACACTAGGGGCGAAAGACTACATCCCTGTCTTACATCCTTTTTAGTCCGAGAATTTCCTTCTTAGTCATCCACTCTTATTATCCTCTCATGGCTCTTGTACATATTGTATGTTACCTGCCTCTCCCTGTAGCTTACCCTATTTTTCTCAGAATTTCGAACATCTTTCAACATTTTACACTGTCGAACGCTTTCCCCAGGTCGACAAATCCTATTAACGTGTCTTGATTTTTCTGTAGTCTTGGTTCAAATATCTACCGCAACGTCAGAATTGCCTCTGTCGTGCCTTTACCTATTGTAAAGCCAAAAAGGTCGTCATATATCATATCCTCAATTTTCTTTCCCATTCTTCTGTATTGTTCCTGTCAGCAACTTGGATACGTGAGCTGTTAAGCTGATTGTGCGGTAATCCTCCCACCTGTCAGATCTTGCAGTCTTCGAAATTGTGTGGGTGATATTTTTCCGAAAGTCAGGTGGTCTGTCGCCAGACTCATACATTCTACACACCAACGTGAATAGTGGTTTCGTCGCTACTTCCCCCACAGATTTTAGAAATTCTAATGGAATATTATCTATCTCTTCTGCCTTATTTGATCATAAGTCTACCAAAGCTCTTTTGAACTCTACTAATAATACAAGATCCTCTATCGCTTCTTCATCGACTCCTATTTCTTCTGCTATCACATGAACAAATCTTCCTCCTCATAGAGGTTTTCAGTATATTCTTTCCACCTATCGGCTCGCTCCTCTGTATTTAACAGTGGAATTCCCGTTGCACTATTAATGTCACCACTCTTGCTTTTAATGTCACCGAAGGTTGTTTTGACTCTCCTGTATCCTGTTTTTGTCCTTCCGGCAATCATTTCTTTTTCGATATCTTCACTTTTTTCATGCAGCCATTCACTCTCGGCTTCCCTGCACTTCATTTTTATTTTATTCCTTAGAGACTTGTATTTATCTATTTCTGACTTTCCCAGAACATTTTTGTACTTCCTCCTTTCATCGATCAACTGAAGTATCTCTTCTGTTACTCATGGTTTCTTCGAAGTTGCCTGCCGTCCGCGGTGGCCAAGCGGTTCTAGGCGCTTAAGCCCGGAACCACGCGACTGCTACGGTCGCAGGTTCGAATCCTGCTTCGGGCATGTTTGTGTGTGTTGTCGTTAGGTTAGTTAGGTTTAAGTAGTTCTAAGTTCTAGGTGACTGATGACCTCAGATGTTAAGTCCCATAGTGCTCAGAGCCATTTGAACTATTTTTTTGAAGTTGCCTTCTTTCTACCTATGTTTTTCTTTTCAGCTTCAGTGATTGCCCTTTTTCGAAATGTCCATTCTTCAATTGTACTGTCAACTTAGCTACTCCTCATGGTTGTATCTACAGCCTTAGAGAACTTCAAGCGTATCTCGTCATTCCTTACTACTTCCATATAGCACTTCTTTGGGTATTGATTCTTCCTGACTAAAGTCTTAAACTTCAGCCTACTTTCATCAATACTACATTGTGATCTGAGTCTGTATCTGCTCCTGGTTATGCCTTACAATCCAGTATCTGATTTCGGAATCTCTGCCTGACCATGGTGTAATCTGACATCTTCCCGTATCACCTGGTCTTTTCCTAGTATACCTCTTCCTCTTGTGCTTCTTGAACAGTATATTCGCTATTACTAGCTGATATTTATTACAGAACTCAGTTAGTCTTTCTCCTCTCGCAATCCTTGTTACAAGCCCATATCCTCCTGTAACCTTTCCTTGTACTCCTTCCCCTACGACTGCATTATAGTCCCCCATGACTATTACATTTTCATCTCCCTTTACGTGCCGGCCGCGGTGGTCTAGCGATTCTAGGCGCTCAGTCCGGAGCCGCGCGACTGCTACGGTCGCAGGTTCGAGTCCTGCCTCGGGCATGGATGTGTGTAATGTCCTTAGGTTAGTTAGGTTTAAGTAGTTCTAAGTTCTAGGGGACTGATAACCATAGATGTTAAGTCCCATAGTGCTCAGAGCCATTTGAACCATTTGAACCATCCCTTTATGTACTGTGTTACCCTTTCAGTACCCTGATATACTTTCTCTATCTCTTCATCTCTAATACAAAGTAATTATGGCTATACAAGGTAGCTGGATTGCAAGCTAGCGACAAATATGTTCACACGGCGCTATATCTGAAACATGTAATATGAACTACACAAAATAAAGTGTAAGTGGGCTGCTTCTGTGTTGGCAGCGCTATGTAGCGCTTTACATTGGATCTCTGACTGCGCTTTCTTTGTAAGGGACTCTGTGGCTAGTTGGACGCGTTGGTGGAAGTTCGTCGCCAGTAGTGATGGAAGTACTGTTGGGCAGTTGGAGGTGAAAAGTCATCAGTGATGGATGTTAAATGTGAGAAGTTAGCATCGATGGAGGGTAGAGGTCTGAAGCGTTAGCGCAGGCTAACCATCTGGAAGTATCCGACTTGGAGATTGAAAATTATTCATGATTATATATCTTTGTATTGGATGTCAATGACAATTTATATTCGTGTTTGAACTGGATGTCACATTAGGAAGGTTAAAAACAAAATACATTATTTGGTTTGCAACACAATCGTTCCTTTGCTGACCACATGCCTATTAGTAGTTAGTGGCTTTAGTAGTTAGAATCTTTTATTTAGCTGGTAGTGTTGACGCTCGCTGTATTGCAGTGGTTAGCGTAATGAAGGTTTTTGTAAGGTAAGTGCTTAATGAAATGTAAAGGTTATTTTTAAGATTTCTTCTTACTCAGGGCCACTCTTTTGAATAAATTATTTGAAGTCGGGTTGTAATTTTTTGAGCAGCTAGGTTGCGTTGCGCCCTGTTTGGCGAATTAGGGTATAATCACACTCTACGACAGCTGACATAATTATAGGCTGATGTATCGTACTACTTGAAGGTCTCGTAGCAGAGGCGTAAATAGGTTTCAGTCTTCAGTATTATTATTATAATGCACCACCTTATTTTTCCTAACTATCTGTGCATCATTATTCAGAGAGAGTGTTTGGTACAATGTGTACAGTTATTTTCTTGCTTTGTGCTTCGTCAAAGAAAACCTTGTGAATTAGGGTCATATTGTCGTTATCCACCCACATTGGAAAGATAATAACTGAAATGAAATTGTAGGGTCCAAATAAGGTATACAGATCCCTTTTCCGATAACAAACCTTTAGAAAATATATACTGAAATCAACATTGACTAATAACTACTTCCTACTGCCTGACAAACAGCTCATAATTTCCTAGTGGGGTTCTATACCCTTTCACCCACCTTCGGACCTCAGAGTCCGTGATGTTTAATTTTTTCTCCCTTAGTAACTATACATTTCATTTTAATGAAATTTTATGACATTTGCTAATTTGTTAAGTTAATCATAATTTTGGAACAAATGCAAAAGTTTACCTATGGATTTGCCTTAAAGTGTTGGTGCGTTTTTCCTCCCGTACGGGCCTCGCAGGCCCTTGCATTTAGAAGGAATTTTTCTACCATCAGGTCTCTCTCTGCGCAGCCTGTTACATAATTTGTTAGTGTTGACTCGCGCTGTTATTCTTGCAGTGTTCAACAGGCCTCTTTGTGATAAGCACATTTCCTCTCATTATTTCATAACAGTTTCTGTTCTACAAACTGAAAATGTTACGGAGAAGAGGACTATCACATGAGGAGATGGGAGCTGTTAGAGCAGTCTTTTGATTCTGGTAACACACCTAGTGAGCGTGGATCTTCCAGTGATTATGGTAATAAGGTTGATGTCGCAGAAAACTCAGAACTGCACAAAGATGACGTTCATGAAGAATCCTTTTACGAAGATGGAGAAGAACACTTTAGTGCAAATTCTGTTGAATATGACTTATTGTTTTCTAATAATAGAAATGAAATATAGGCTACAGCTCTTGAAGCTGGAATTTCTGGTAGGCGAAGCAAATAGGACGTATTGAAAGAAGACCAAGAACCTACAAGTTATTAGATTTGTTTTACGTTGCATTTTTGTGTACCACTCATTTACAATGCGTGTATGTGGAGAAACAAGGAAGGTCGACGCGTTTATGGGACTGGATGGGTATATATGAAAACGTTTCTTGGTGTTCTGATCCTGACTGTAGTTTACAAGTCAAGAAATTAAGATGTCAGTCCGCCCTTGAGTGTTGAGAATGGCAACCATTGTTCAAGTAAATTATGTCTCGCAACCGCTTCCATGCTATTCTGAGGGTGCTGCGCTTTTACAATGGAGTAGCCTGACGTGAACATAAGTCAACTGACAAAACTGGAACCAATCAGAGAAGTTTGTGAGGTACGGGATATTACTCTTAGGGATGACTACATTCCAGGAAAGTGCTTGACTGGGGATGAACAGTCACATTTCGATGTCGCTGTCCATTTCGACGGTACATCCCATCAAAAAGTTGTGGGCAATTTGTGACAGAGCTACAAGCTACCGCTGGAAGATAAAAGTGTATTTGGGGAAGGGGGAAGAAATCAGAGCAGTGTGACTTTTGAAAATTTTGTAAAACCACTTGTGATTCAACTTGAAAAGTCTGGACGTAATATTAAGTGTGATAATTTTTCTATATCTCTCGATTTAGATCGTTATTTGTTGTCAGAAGATCTGACAGTAGTAGGTACTATCTTACAAAACGAAAGTGAACTGCTTGCCGATTTTATTACACTTACGGAACGTGAAATATAGTCTACATTATTTAGTTTTCAATAAGATGTGATGATAGTCTTTCATGTCTCTAAGGAAAACAAAGTTGCTGCCGTCCTTAGCTCTGTTCATGACCAATCTATGGTGTCATCATCACAACTAAAGAAGCTTGAAGCTGTAATAACATGCAACCCACGAAGGGCGGCAGTGACACCATAGACCAGAAGACACGATGCTACAATGTGAAGAGAAGAACAAGGCGCTGGTCAGTGGTAGTTTTCTTCAACATGAGGATGCTGGCTACCAATAAAAAAGTGCGACGTCGGACTTTCATCATCTGTTCGGGAATGAAACTAGCAGGGGCAAAGACGTCAATCATTTCATCAGTAGCATCGTATGCAGGAAGGGCAGTGAAACCACCAGCTAAGGAAAGGAGAATATGGGCATATTGTGTAGAGAAGAACTATAGAAAAACCCAAATTACATGTTATAAGTGCAGCAAACCTCTTTGATGGAAAAATTCTGCTGTTGTCTGTAGAACCTGTGCAAATCTGCAATAAGAATAAAAGCCACCAGTAAAAGTATAAAATAGTTTTAATGTAAACTGTTAATAAATAAAATTGTTTTAAATGTATTTATGCTTCAGACGTTGTTCATATCGTAAGTAGTCAAAATAGTGTCAGTTTATGTCAATTTAAACAACATTGGGCTGAGAGGCCCGTCTGGTAGGCAAAACTATACAGATTTTCTGGAAAGCAGAGGGATAAACAAATACAATAAAAAGTGAACTTCTTGTCTTTGTACATGCTGATCACCACAAAATCTACTTGTCTCCAAGGTTTTGAGCTTGTGTTCTGTTTTAACATTTGTAGCAACTCCTCCATTCCCCATATTAGTTGCACATTAGTAATAGGTTGGAATCACATGTTTTATATTTGACTTCTCTCACCCTGTGATTATTTAGTGCTCAGGCACATGATGTCTATCTTTTCACAACTCTCTATATCTTCCAAATAGAAAAAAGGTTCTCGTTCGTCTTGACTGCTGTCTTGTAATATTTTATTGAAATAAGCTAACCTTACTTTTCTATGCATTCTTAAGCATTTTCTGGGACTCTTCTGGTAATTTAACGTCTCTCATAACAGAGTACCTGAAACCTGATTCTCCGATACCAGCCATCACAGGGATCCTGCTTTGTGTGGTGGTGGTGGCTTGCTCAGCTCTGTGTTCACTTGGCTTACAACTGTGTTAAGTCAGGGCTAATCACGATGCTGCAGGAACTCCATAAAATTCACAATCGTTTGTGTGTTCGTTGTTTCCATCCAGGTCACACCTAATGCTGCAATTTAGCTAGGCTGTTTCTTGCATCACCTAATGTGGTAACTTGACATTCTTTGTCAACATTTTTACATATATCCACTATGTCTCTGTCATCTAGATAAGGCTAGCATTTGGAATCAAAATACTTGTGACGTGGTACCATGTTCTTTATTTGTTGCGTACCATCTGTCATGCACATCTCTCATGGCTACTAAATGGCTGCCACACTCTTTTCTTCCTACTCGCTTTCGGTACCTACCTACATATAGTTTCTTGGTTAGAAGTCAGCTGCACCCTAGTGCGACCTAAAGCTGCACGAGGCTTCTCCTCTCCCACTTCAAGTAACAAGTCAAACTTATTTTATTGTGTAAGCTCAAATGTAGATGAAGTTACAGAGTTGTTCCTCAAACACTCCTGACCTTTACCCATGTTCCTACGATCTTGTTTCCCCTTCATCCTATCTAGTCCAAATTTCGCGTATTCTAATTCAGCACTAATATCACAAATCCTTGCACCTGTTCAGCGATTTCTTCCCTTTTCTTTCTGCAAAGCTACAGTTCCATAGGAGAGCCTCGTTGAGTTCCCCATTCAGGTGCACACTATAGCCCCCGGAGTAGAGCTCCAGCCCACAGTCTATACACAGGACTCCCTGTCTAACTACTCTACTGCATCATCTACACGTAGACACAATGTAAAAAAGATTAAACGCTTAAAAATAGAATTTAATCGTTTACACTACAAGAACTTTCGTCTTTTACGAGCTGCAAAACTTGGGTACTACAGGGTAGTGATTCAGGTGTATGTTACAACGTAAAAAGTTAATTATATTCGCTTAAAATTAGAACTCAGCAGTCACTTAACTGCTAATTAACTTATTCACAATCAATTGTAACTTTTAGTCGTTACTTACCATGAGTTTTACTTGATATTAGACAGTGTTTACTATCGGCAGAATATGGTGTACTACATGTATGTGATTTTACGTGATAATTTAAATACTGAACGTAAGATGACGAAATCTTCAACTGCCTGGATAAATAAAACATAAAAGAATCGACTTGTGTATAAAATATTCTTCACGAAATCACTTTACTCTATCAAAGTTGAGTAATTTTAGCTAGTAAGTGAAGAACAACACATCACTGAACTGGTGTGGAAACGTCAAATAAGATCTCACAAACAATGTGAGAGAGGCACCGAAGGGCCAGAAGCAATAACTGGTGTAAGTAGTGAAACAATTCCTAATCAGTAGCCAAGGCGAAGTGTCCAAAGTAATTAAAGTAACTGAAACGAGAGAAGAAACACGGGCATAGTTCCATACGCTATAGTGAAGAAAGTAGTTGAGTAATGTATAAAAGTCCTAAATACGCTTTTTGAAGTAAATGCAACTGGCGATTTTCATATTGCATGAAATGTATAGAGTAGGTTTGAGGAACTGCGCTGAATGACTGAAAGTGCTTGCTATCCGTAAATATTGCTTGTAATTATACAGCAGAGCACCTGTATGTACAAGAACTGATGTGTACAGGCATTATTAGCGAAAATGAGTCGCTGCCTGTAAGTTGTAGATGTATTAGTAACTGTAATAATAAATAGTTAACTTCCCGTTAATGTAAGTGGGTGATTAGTTACAACTAAAAATGAATCGTTATTTATAACTAGATGACTGAGAACCTGTGGCTGTAGATGATCAACTTACAACAAAAAGCTAAGTAAGAAAGTCAAAAATTAACTGTATGTAACAAATACACCGCACAGTAAAAGACTGAATAGCTGCAGCTGTATTAATGTAACTGTGTATGGCTGCAATTAGTATGCTAGTTTCAGTAATCTGCAGAATGTTGTTATATTCAGATGGCCACTAATTTGCTATTTACAGCCAGTAAATCGTTAGCACTACTAAACACGCTACAGCTTCGCCATATACTGTTCATCTTAGTTACTGTTAGTTAGCCAGATACGAGCTTTTATCGCTAGGCCGTCTACAACTTGCAAGTAGTGATTCATTTATGCTACAGCTGGTAAATTATACATGTGCGCTACTGCTTTGTTATAAGCAGCGTAACAAGTCATTCAGCCTCAATTAGTCAAACCAGTTATACTCACTCTATTCAATTAGTTTGAATGTCGCTAATTATACTTACTTTACGGAGCGTATTCGTGACTTGTATACAATTCTGAACTAGTTACTTCACAATAACAGAAGTATACAACTATGTCCAGGTTTCTCTTGTCTTACAGTTATTTTTGACCCTTCATATTGACTACTGGTTATGGATTGTGCCTGTACCTACTTCAGTAAATGCTTTGGCCCTTGGATACATCTCACGCGTCTTTTGCTCTGCCATATCCTACGAGCAGGCCATTGACCTCTCTACATTGGTTTAGCGTTGTGTTCTAAACCTACCACATAAATGGTAAAAATGTTGATAGTTACAATCGTTTCATGAATAGTATCTGCGACCTGAATATATTCCAATACTAGTTGCTTCACGAAACCGAAGTATACAATCGTGCCTTAACTGCCTTTGATGTGCAGTTGCTTTCTGAGCTTTCGTATTAGCTACTGATTTGAATTTTTTTCTTCATTTACAGCTTCTGGGCCCGAGATAGGTTCTGAACTTTGTTTTCGACGATGGATTCCATGCCAGCAAGCTACTGACATCACTGCACCTGTTTCGGTGATTAGTTCCTAAACTTCCCATCCATAGCGCCAAATGTTTCTTGTATTAACTTATTCATTAATCATTAGAATTTTGTATATGAGTTGTTACGATGGTTATGCGCATTTTCAATTTCGTTTATGTTTTATGGCAACTGCAGATGCGTAAGTTTCTCTTTTAATAGTTTATCGTAATTTTACCTCCCACTCGGAGACCAACCTCAATATATTATAGTCATTGGTTGATTAGATTTCTTTCTGCCTGATATATGCACTTCTTTTTTAGGTTTCTTATTTGGTACATGCACTGCGATCCATATCTAAGTACCTACGGGCTCTTTTTGCATTACCGCATCTTATTATTGTATTACATATTGTTCTTGTATTATATTAGGACTACAATAATAGGCTGCATTCACCTGTTTATGTTTTACGCTTGCTAATAATGCGTTAACTCTAAGTATGTACCATCTTTTCGCCATAAAATTTTTAAACATTTCTTCCTCATATTTTTGAATTCTTATTGCGTTGTATTTTTGTGTACCGTCTTCTGAAGAAGGGTAATGAGTGCCTGAAATCGGTAAGAAAATCTCTTGTCGAAAAGGTTGCTAATTTTGCCAAGAAATACATTTACAGCTGTTGAAGACCGATAAAGTACTCTGTAACTCTCCAAAATTTCAATACCACGCGAATTCGCTGAAACTATAAGTTTCTCGAGTTATAAGAAAGAAGAAAAATCGAATGCACTCAAATAAGGGGAATGTAGAGCTTAATATACCTAGACCCAGCTAGAGCTCCCTTTTAGTCCCATTATCCGACGTGCAAGGAGATCAACTTCACTGGTGCTAGAGTATTATTTTCTTCACTAATTATAATCGTTTATGCTTCAGTCTAATAATACTCAGTAATGAAATACAGTCAAATTTTATAGTTTTGTAAACGGCTGATTCCAGTCATTCATGGTGACCTTAAGAAACGCCACGGTCTATTTTTCTATTGACCAAAAAAAGTTTCTGCTTCCTTCGACATTCACCTTCAACAGACAAGATATTTTCCTGTAGTCTATTTTCACAGCTGTAAATATTGGTTCTTGTTCACGGATGGTAACACAAAGACTTCAAACGACCTTCCAGCCATCTTCAACCATTACCAGTATCATTGTTTACATTTCTTCCTCGAACATTTTTGGTCTATCATTACCAGACGACGACTACGTCACGCACTAAGCTTCTTCACTATAAAGTGACAACAACCACTCATACGAAAAGCCTACCATCTCAGCTGCGTCAAGAGTCTGAATACGACGGTACTTATCATGAATTTTGGTCTGTTAATCCCTGTCAAAAGTTTGATGCAAATCTCTACGTTAGCTGCCAACAATAAAAAGAGCATAGCCCTTTTTTGAACTAAAATTTGTATCACGCAGGCCAACTCCAACATGCGTATACATGCGCACTAACAGAATTCCTCAGTTCTCCGAAATTTCACAGCCTAACCCTGAAACCTCGCACACAGTGCACGTTTCTTTATCAGAGGTAGACACTGAGTTTATACCTCCGTCTGTGAATAATTATAAACCGTAATAAAACTCCACGATACGACCTTCTATTGTCCGTACATACTCATCGCGTTGAGGTTCGGCATGTCATTGATGTAACATACAGCATTAAAAGGAAAACTTTGTTTGCTAACATGATATTACGTTTCGCAAAACAAATTTCTCTTACCACTTTCCAGGTAAGACAATTCATGTTTAACCGCTCATTGGGAAAGCTACATATCACCAGCGTACGACGCTGTAGTTAACTGGGTAGTGCTATTTCAGTGCTGTAATTGATAATTATGAGACATATTTATCTGCTGCAGTCAATACATGTGACTTTTGGTAAATGATTGTGTTCACTTTTGTCCGGAAACATTGGTATCGAAATATTCGTCGGTAAATCCAGTATTATGTCCTGATCAGATCACAGTTTATATATCGACGAACGATACAAACTAACCAAGCTGACAGTATTGTAGCATTTGTGAAAACTACTCATTTAGTCATTTTATCACGACGAATGGAGGTGGAATCAGAATGGCAGGAAAACTTACCAACTGCAGGCATCGCCTGTACGTGACATAGCGATAATTGTTTTTAATTTACACATAAGCTGCCAAAGTTTACGTATTATTTGATTGGACAAGTTTCACTCATCAGAAGATAGCATTCTATAAAATTCACCGCCCTACTGCCAGTACGTTGTGTGTTAAAGTACCGCTCTGTCGCCATAAAACCATGTCCCACTGGACGTCGAATCTCAATCTGATCGTTTATTCTTTTAAAACAAAGGGCCACAAAGATAAAAGAATGGATAAAGAACAATGCCCGGTTAGACATATTCAGCTGGCGTAATGACCTGAACTATTACCACGCGGATGTGTTAAAATTCGTAGTTTTAATTTCATGATCAGAGGTATTCTACTTGGCTGTGTCAGTTTCCTGAATCAGAGGTATCACGGAACTTTTTTTCGAATTTCGAATAGACGTGACCTAGTGTGGCCGTATTACTTACACTAAACGCAAGCATTTCCAGTTATGATAAAACCGAAGTGTCTCCTCAGGGCGGTTCACCTGCTTACAGACCAAACATCCTTCAACTCACCAACGCCTACTGAGTCACATTTCCCCGATGAAGGACGTAAGAGTGACGTGTACAGTAGATAAAGTAGCGCTCAAATATCGCAGCCCTCCACGGAAGAAAGCAAACGCAAGCTGCCTCCGAGGACCAGAAGAAGTGTGCCGGTAGACCTCACGCCATGGACCTACGCGTGCTCGCTCTCATTGCTGCCGTTATGGCAATTCAGGTGCACAGTGCCGTAATTCAGCAAGACTTAGATGTCGACCAGGAAAGTGTACCCGTTCTGGTGGAAGACACACCTGCTGAGAACGACGACGCCGGTAAGTAGATATTCATCGTAGACATAAGTGCAAGTCTTGCTGTTTTTTCTTATATGACTTTAGTTGTAATGTAAACAGGAAACAACATTTCTTTTTCTCTATGATTTATTTCTTAAAAAGTTTTTCAGCAACTCATTTGCTGGCTCAGCCACGATTACCTGAACAACATTGCATAAGCACTTTAGATCTGCCTTACAAAAACATCTGTAACACTCAGACATCTCTTTTATTACTCTACGAGGCAAATTGCAATCTGTTATGTTTACTCGAGAGAAATTTGTAGGTAATAACAAGGAAGGAGCATCAGAGTGTAAAGTACCGTTGACGTTGGCATCATTAGATACGGAGAACACGAAAAATTGGGTAAGGGCATAAAGGAAAATCGATGTGTATTTTCCAATGAATCTTCCATGCATTTCTCAGAATCTATTCTGGGAAGCAATATCGATGGCTGGACGTTGATTTAACTCACGTTCCACGATGTGAAAGCTATGCACCTAACCTAGAGAGAAGCCGCTATATTATAGATACTAAAGTGTACGCTGTGAAGCATTAAAAGCTAACGATAGTCAAACGGTGTCCTATTTTCCATGAACCATCTAATTTAATAAGCAGTACAATTTATGAAAATCCCCATTAAACATGGAAGAAAACGGCAATTGAAATACACATGATTTGCAATTCGTAAGGAAGTATCTTGGTGATGCAGTGTCGAGATATGCTCTAATACCTAATTGAACGTCTACAAAGATTTCAAACAAAAGCAAAGTGCGGGCACACGAATTCTGTTTTGTTCGTTGTTGGATCAGGTATTATATAGCGTCCATTGGTACCGTTCTTGCTTCCCTAGATACAGTCAGGAATAATAGAAGCAGTCAACACCGTATTCAAAATTCAAATGGTTTAAATGGCTTGGGGCACTATGGGATTTCACTTCTGAGGTCATCAGTGCTCTAGAACGTAGAACTGCTTAAACCTAGCTAACCTAAGGACATCACACACATCCATGCCAGAGGCAGGATTCGAACATGCGACCGTAGCGGTCGCGCGGTTCCAGTCTGTAGCGCCTAGAACCGCTCAGCCACCCCGGCCAACACCGTATTACTCGTATTTTGTCACTATAGTGCACCCTGCAGAACATAAAATGAGATAGGTGCTGTAAATCTGAAATAATTTTTTTTCTTTAGTATGTCGTTTTCAAATGTGGTTCTGGACTTTAGTATGAGGCTTAAATTTTTATCGATTTACAGCACTTTATCCCCCCAACAAATTATCACTTACTACGGCTATATGAGAGGGAGAATAGTTAATACGTTGTTTTCAGCTTACTAGTTCTTTTCTGTTTTTCCCTTGGGGTGAGGGGGGGGGGGGGGGCGTTGTCATCAGAACTATGGCTTGATGCAACCCGCCACGAATTCCTCTCCTTCAAAATCCTATTCGTGCCAGAGTATCACTTATTTGTTGGATGAATTGCCGAATATGTCTTTCTCTTCAGTTTTACCCTCGAAACTCCCTCTAGTACAGTGGAAGTTATCCCACCGTGTCTTAACATACATCTTGTCATCGTGTCCCTTCTTGTTCGTGATTTCCGGTTTTTCCTTTTTTCGCAAATTCGGCGAAGAACCTACCTTCTAATTTCTTACTATACTAGTCCATCCAATTTTCAGCATTCTTCCATAGCACTACTTCGCGGAAGCATCGATTGCCTTCTGATCTGGTTTGCCACAGTCCACAGTCAACCAGCACTCTTTTCTGTGCTCCTAATGTAAATTCTCAGAAATATCTTCCTCAGATTAAGGCGTTGTTACCGATAGACTTCTCTTGGCCTGGAATGCTCTCTTTTCTTATGATAATCTGCTTTTCATGCGTCCGTCAAGCGTTATATTGTTTCCAAGGTAGCAGAATTCCTTAAGTTTGTCTACTTCGTGATCACCGAGTTTGATGTTAACTTTCTCCATTATCTCATTTATGTTGTTTCTCATTACTTTCGTCTTTCTTCGATTTACTCTCGGTCCATATTATGTACTCATTAGATTGTTCATTTCATTAGACAGATCCTGTAATTCTTATTCACTTTCAGTGAGGATATCAGTGTTATCAACATTCTTATCATTGATAGCCTTTCACGCTGAATTTTAATTCCACTCTTCTAACTTTCATTTCCGTCGCTGCTTTTTCGATGTACAGATTTAACAGTAGGGGCGAAAAACTACATCCCTGTCTTATACCATTTTTAATCAACCACTTCGTTCTTCCATTCTTATTGTTCCCTCTAGGTTTTCGAACATGTTGTACATTACCCGTCCTACCTAGCAGCCTGCTCATATTTTTCTCAGAATTTCGAACTCCGTGCATCTTTTAAAATTGTAGAACGTTTTCCCCGTGTTGACAAATCCCATTACCGTGTTTTACGTTTTCTTCATTCTTGCTTCCATTGTAAAGGGCAACGTAGCTTCGGCCCTCTTGTACCGTTAAATTTCTAAGTATTGAAACTAAACTGGGGGACCAGACGTTACGACAAAGGTTGTCCCATTTGAAGATGCTTCGTTCTCGACGCAAGTATATTGCAGCTAGATGTGTCGGTGGCGGAATTTTCGACATTATGTGTGAAAGCCCGTTACAGAGAGGTGTGTAGTGAACGCACCAGCACATCTGATGTAAAATGACTTTGAACGTGATAAGACAATCGGTGCTAGATTCGTTTTGCATAGCATACCGGAGAGCTTCTAAAACTACGTTTTCCAAGGTCAGTAATGTCTACATTTGATATTCAATATAGCGGAGACAATGTTTCGACGAGCGTAAGCATTCCCAAATCGTTATATCCGTAGATGCAGTATAAATGACTAGTAATTCGCCCAAACACAAATGAATATCTGTACTGAACACGCGGAATAACAGAAGCAGCTAACATCACTACGAAATGTAACATAAAGTTAAGAACTTCCTCAAGACCTTCTAGAACCTGAAATTCACAGAAAAGAAGTAATGAAGTGGAGGTACTTTTGTGTTAAATCTCATACGATGTAAATTAAATTCATACTAATAAGTTTATAGTTTTCGAGGAACTTCATTTTACCAGTTATGGCCACGCTCAGTTGCTTAATTTTGCTAGAATAGCTACCGTCAGTTCCTAAGTGAATTGCATCCATTTGCAGGTGCTTGTAAACAGAGTGCGATATCAGCATCTGAAAATGTTGAGAAATATTGATGTACTCCTCCCATTATTTCACCGCATAAAAGGAATGAGAAAACTTTGACCATTTGTTATCCAATGTCTTGAATTGTGTTGGTGCACTGCTCGACGTTTTCATCGCCAACGACAGTGAGTCTCATCCTGGAAGAGGGCGTAAGAGTGGTTAGAAAAGACAATCCTCGATCAAAAAGGACAAATGGTAGCTGTTGTTAGCAGTGTACACGTTTTGTTTTCGGACGTGTTGTTAACAACTTCATACACGTGAGTCTCTTCAAACGCAATAATCCGTTATTTTATTTGCTGTGGTTAGCTGCTCCCACTATTCGAAAATTGGTTCAAATGGCTCTGAGCACTATGGGACTTAACTGCTGTGGTCATCAGTCCCCTACAACTTAGAACTACTTAAACCTAACTAACCTAAGGACATCACACAGGTCCATGGCCGAGGCAGGATTCGAACCTGCGACCGTAGCGGTCACGCGGTTCCAGACTGTAGCGCTTAGAACCGCACGGCCGCTCTGGCCGGCTCCAGTATTCGACAAAGTTTACCAGAAATACTTGTAACGCCAGTTGAGCACCAACCTTACGCAAGTCACTACGATCTCGCGAACAAGGTCCAGCTTTAGGTGTTCTCGTAACCTAAGTAGGCCGTTGATCAGAAGCCACTCGATGCCACGCATTGACAAAGTCGAAGATGTATCTTCTGCTATTTCATCTTGCAATTGTTTGGATGAGATGTCGATTTTAGGGGCACATTTCGTACAAATTATTGTAACTCCGGTATCTGATGACCACTCACGTTCGACTGTTTTACCGTAGAAGAAGAAGACCCAATAGCTGAGACGCAGGATTTGTTTTGCCCAGCAGCACAAAGTTCAAGTCATATCCCCTTACCTGCCCCGGGCAATTTTTTTTTCCTTTATTGAATTTCCATCCCATCCCCCCTTCCCCAGAGAGGGCGGGGGCTGGCTGACAGCAGCTTAATACGCCGCTCTACAGTCGACAGAAGAGTTAAGAAACAAGATGGGGAGATAATAAGTAATATAAAAAAGGCGATAAAACGGTGACTTTGTTAAAAACAGTAAAGTGGCGGAAAGTTGTGGAAGTTAAAACAAAAAAAACACGTGGTTGACGATGCTAATGAAGACACACAGTAAGGACACAGGCACAATTAAAAAACACGGCGACAGTATAGTTTCTGTTTGCAAGATTTTAAAGAAAAGAGGGGGGCACACAACACTGAATACTCAAACACTGCACCAGAGATTAGAGACGAAGATAACATGCAACAGACTAAGGCAGTTGAGGGGGATGAAGAGGAAAAAGGATGGGGAAAGCAAAAAATGGGGGCAGCCATTTGAGGGAGAGGATACAGAAAAAGGGGAGGCTTTGTGGACGCGAGAAGGAGTGGGGTAAACAGTGGAGGGGAAAGCAAGAGGACTCAGGGGAGAGCAAGGAGACAAAGAGAGCATAGGCAGCGAAAAAACAGGATGGAAGGGGGAAGAGGGAGTCCAGGGAAAGGGCAGAGGTAGGGAGGGGGAGATGAGGATCAGAGTTGATAGGAGGGATAAAAGGAGGGAGAGAGGGCATCATCCAGGAGGGGGAGTTGATGGAAGCCACCTCAGGAAAGGAGATGAAGGATGTAGAGGTGGAGGGTAGTTGGAACACAATGGTAAAGGTGAGGGTGGGAGATGAGAGGAGCAACCAGAGGATAAGGGGGATCAAGTCGGCAGGTGTAGAGGACAAGTTCGAGGAAAAGGAGCAGATGGGGGAAAGGCATCAGGTCATAGAAGATCTGTGTGGGGAACAGGAGGCACATATGGAATGCGAGGTGGGTGGAGTGCATGGCACTCAAGGATCTGGAGAGACATTAAGAATTTGGGGGACTGGGGGATGGAGATCCAGGTGGGACTGGCATAACTGAGGATGGGACAGATTAAGGATTTGTAGGTATGGAAGATGGTAGAGCACTTCAACCCCCATGTCCGGCCAGAAAGGAGTTTAACGATACGGAGTCAGTTGTCGGCTTTGGACTGGATAGAGTGGAGGGATCCAGGTGAGGTGAAGGTCAATGGTGAGTTCAAGGTAGGCAAGGGTGGGGCAGAGGTGGACAGGGTCAATGCAGATGGTAACAGAAAGATCAAAGAGCCAGAAGGAGCGAGTGGTATGACCTATGATAATTGCCTGGGTCTTGGAAGGATTGATTCTGAGGAGTCATTCGTTATACCATGTGGCAAAAAGGTCAAGATGGTTCTGGAGAAGGAATTTGGGACTGTTTAATTGTAGGAGCGAGGGCAAGGAAGGCGGTGGCATCGGCTTACTGCAGGAGGTGGACAGGAGGTGGGGGTTGGGACATATCTGCCGTGTATAGGAGGTAGCGGAGATGACAGAACCCTGGGGCACACCCATGGAGGGGTAGAAGGTGTGGGAATAGGTGTTATGGATAGTAACGTACAAGGGGCGGCGAGACAGGAAGGAGGCAATCAGACGGACATAGTTGACAGGAAAGGCATAGGTCTGAAGTTTAAACAGGAGACTGAGATGGCATACATGGTCATAGGTTTTTTCGAGGTCTAGGGAGAGAAAAATGGCGGAACGATGGGAGCTAAGTTGGAGAGGAGATGAGTGACACTTAAAAGTTGGTCATCGGCAGAGAATGAAGGTCGAAAGCCACATTGAGTGTTGGGAAGGAAGTGATGTCAGTGGAGGTGGTGATGGATGCGCCAGGTAATGATGGATTCCAAGAGCTTGCTGAACACCAGGGTGAGACAGATAGGGCGATAGGAAGGGGCATCAGATGGAGGCTTGTTGGGTTTGGAGGACTTCAGGATATGGGAGGTTTTCCACAGGTTGGAGTAGAAGCCAGTGGCAAGGATTGCATTGTAGAATGCAGCAAGGACTGCAAGAAAGGAGGGAGGGCAGTATTTGAGATGGCGGTAGGTAACACAGTCATGGCTGGGAGTGGTGTTGCGTTTAGTGCGGAGTGTGAGGCTGATGTCCTGTATAGTGATGGGATTGTTAAGTCCAGAAGGTGGTGTGCTCCCAAGTACTGGAAGCTAGGAGCAAGGGGAGGAATGGAGGTGTCCGTACGTTCGATGATGTTGGGCAAGAGGGAATAATCAAATTGGGGATCATCTGGAATGGAAAAGACATCGGATAGGCGGGAGACAAAGTGGTTGGCCTTACTCAGGTTGTCAGGAAAGGAATGGTCATCAAAAGGAGATGGTACTGTGGGGCAGGGCGGTTCCTGGTGAGGCGGTGGAAAGCAGACCAATATTTGGAAACGTTTATCGGGAGCGTGGCGTTGAATTGTGTGCATGTCTGTCGCCAGGCACGGCATATCTTTGCAGTAAGCTTGTTGCGGATGTGTCGATGTAATTTCCGGTGGAGAGTGAGTGTGACCCGGTCACGAGTACAGAGGAAGGATCGGCAGAGGCGACGGGATTCACGAAGGAGAAGGACCCCGCGCTACTAAGGCTTTTTTCCTTTATTGTAACTTCATGCCTCATACGAGGTGGGCCGGCAGCGGTCTACATACGACGCTCTTTGGCCAATAGAAACAACAGATAAACATATATGATAGAGGAGATAAAAAGCATGACAATACATCATGATGAACATAACATGATAGATGTGAAGACGTGCGACGGAAGGGACTGTGTACCCACCGGAGAGGAGGGGGGCGAGATGGAGGAGGAGGCCGTCGTCAGAGAAGGAGGGTCGGAAGCCACATTGGGTAGGGGGGAGGAGGCGGTGCAGGTGGAGGTGTTGATGTAGGCGAGGATGGACTCCAAGACCTTGCTGAAGATTGAGGTGAGGCTTATGTAATGGTAAGAGGAGATGTCAGAGGGTGGTTTGGCAGGCGTAGGGAACATCAGGTTCCAGGAGGTTTTCCACAGGTCTGGGTAGTAGCCGGTCGCTAGGATCACATTATAGAGTGTGGCCACGATGGTGAGGAAGGATAAGGGAGCCTCGCGGAGATGATGGTAGGTGACACAGTCGTGACTGGGAGTGGTGTTGCACTTAGTGTGAAGTGTGGTTATGTTGTCTTGGGTGGTGATGGGAGAATTAAGTGTTGTGTGTAGGATGTGGCCCAAATACTGGAAGCCAGGAGCAAGCCCAGAGCAGAAGTATCAGTACGTTCGCGGACATCTGGGAAGAGGGAGTAATTAAATACGGGATCATCAGGGTGAGAATATCGAACAGGTAGGAAGCGAAATAATTGGCCTTACTGAGGTTGTCGGGAAGAGGTTGATCACCATGGAGGTGGGGATACTGCAGGGAGGGTTTAGTTCCAGTAAGGCGATCGAAGGCTGGCAACTAAGCGTCGACAGACATTAAATTCTGGCCTACACCCGTTCCTCGTTGCTTGCACCCCTTTCCGAATACTCCTCAAATATTCTTGCACCCCACCAGGACAAAGGCAGGACAGGAGCAGAAACTCTTTAGCATTCCCCAAATTCCTTTTTCACACGATGCCACTGAGAAGAGTTTCCGATGGGAAAACGCTGCTTTAAATGGAAGCACCCCACCAGGACAAAGGCAGGACAGGAGCAGAAACTCTTTAGCATTCCCCAAATTCCTTTTTCACACGAAGCCACTGAGAAGAGTTTCCGATGGGAAAACGCTGCTTTAAATGGAAGCACCCCACCAGGACAAAGGCAGGACAGGAGCAGAAACTCTTTAGCATTCCCCAAATTCCTTTTTCACACGAAGCCACTGAGAAGAGTTTCCGATGGGAAAACGCTGCTTTAAATGGAAGCACCCCACCAGGACAAAGGCAGGACAGGAGCAGAAACTCTTTAGCATTCCCCAAATTCCTTTTTCACACGAAGCCACTGAGAAGAGTTTCCGATGGGAAAACGCTGCTTTAAATGGAAGCACCCCACCAGGACAAAGGCAGGACAGGAGCAGAAACTCTTTAGCATTCCCCAAATTCCTTTTTCACACGAAGCCACTGAGAAGAGTTTCCGATGGGAAAACGCTGCTTTAAATGGAAGCACCCCACCAGGACAAAGGCAGGACAGGAGCAGAAACTCTTTAGCATTCCCCAAATTCCTTTTTCACACGAAGCCACTGAGAAGAGTTTCCAATGGGAAAACGCTGCTTTAAATAGAAGCACCCCACCAGGACAAAGGCAGGACAGGAGCAGAAACTCTTTAGCATTCCCCAAATTCCTTTTTCACACGAAGCCACTGAGAAGAGTTTCCGATGGGAAAACGCTGCTTTAAATGGAAGCACCCCACCAGGACAAAGGCAGGACAGGAGCAGAAACTCTTTAGCATTCCCCAAATTCCTTTTTCACACGAAGCCACTGAGAAGAGTTTCCGCTGGGAAAACGCTGCTTTAAATGGAAGCACCCCACCAGGACAAAGGCAGGACAGGAGCAGAAACTCTTTAGCATTCCCCAAATTCCTTTTTCACACGAAGCCACTGAGAAGAGTTTCCGCTGGGAAAACGCTGCTTTAAATGGAAGCACCCCACCAGGACAAAGGCAGGACAGGAGCAGAAACTCTTTAGCATTCCCCAAATTCCTTTTTCACACGAAGCCACTGAGAAGAGTTTCCGATGGGAAAACGCTGCTTTAAATGGAAGCACCCCACCAGGACAAAGGCAGGACAGGAGCAGAAACTCTTTAGCATTCCCCAAATTCCTTTTTCCCACGAAGCCACTGAGAAGAGTTTCCGATGGGAAAACGCTGCTTTAAATGGAAGCACCCCACCAGGACAAAGGCAGGACAGGAGCAGAAACTCTTTAGCATTCCCCAAATTCCTTTTTCACACGAAGCCACTGAGAAGAGTTTCCGATGGGAAAACGCTGCTTTAAATGGAAGCACCCCACCAGGACAAAGGCAGGACAGGAGCAGAAACTCTTTAGCATTCCCCAAATTCCTTTTTCACACGAAGCCACTGAGAAGAGTTTCCGATGGGAAAACGCTGCTTTAAATGGAAGCACCCCACCAGGACAAAGGCAGGACAGGAGCAGAAACTCTTTAGCATTCCCCAAATTCCTTTTTCACACGAAGCCACTGAGAAGAGTTTCCGATGGGAAAACGCTGCTTTAAATGGAAGCACCCCAGCAGGACAAAGGCAGGACAGGAGCAGAAACTCTTTAGCATTCCCCAAATTCCTTTTTCACACGAAGCCACTGAGAAGAGTTTCCGATGGGAAAACGCTGCTTTAAATGGAAGCACCCCACCAGGACAAAGGCAGGACAGGAGCAGAAACTCTTTAGCATTCCCCAAATTCCTATTTCACACGAAGCCACTGAGAAGAGTTTCCGATGGGAAAACGCTGCTTTAAATGGAAGCACCCCACCAGGACAAAGGCAGGACAGGAGCAGAAACTCTTTAGAATTCCCCAAATTCCTTTTTCACACGAAGCCACTGAGAAGAGTTTCCGATGGGAAAACGCTGCTTTAAATGGAAGCACCCCACCAGGACAAAGGCAGGACAGGAGCAGAAACTCTTTAGCATTCCCCAAATTCCTTTTTCACACGAAGCCACTGAGAAGAGTTTCCGATGGGAAAACGCTGCTTTAAATGGAAGCACCCCACCAGGACAAAGGCAGGACAGGAGCAGAAACTCTTTAGCATTCCCCAAATTCCTTTTTCACACGAAGCCACTGAGAAGAGTTTCCGATGGGAAAACGCTGCTTTAAATGGAAGCACCCCACCAGGACAAACGCAGGACAGGAGCAGAAACTCTTTAGCATTCCCCAAATTCCTTTTTCACACGAAGCCACTGAGAAGAGTTTCCGATGGGAAAACGCTGCTTTAAATGGAAGCACCCCACCAGGACAAAGGCAGGACAGGAGCAGAAACTCTTTAGCATTCCCCAAATTCCTTTTTCACACGAAGCCACTGAGAAGAGTTTCCGATGGGAAAACGCTGCTTTAAATGGAAGCACCCCACCAGGACGAAGGCAGGACAGGAGCAGAAACTCTTTAGCATTCCCAAAATTCCTTTTTCACACGAAGCCACTGAGAAGAGTTTCCGGTGGGGAAACGCTGCTTTAAATGGAAGGACCCCACCAGGACAAAGGCAGGACAGGAGCAGAAACTCTTTAGCATTCCCCAAATTCCTTTTTCACACGAATTCACTGAGAAGAGTTTCCGATGGGAAAACGCTGCTTTAAATGGAAGCACCCCACCAGGACAAAGGCAGGACAGGAGCAGAAACTCTTTAGCATTCCCAAAATTCCTTTTTCACACGAATTCACTGAGAAGAGTTTCCGATGGGGAAACGCTGCTTTAAATGGAAGCACCCCACCAGGACAAAGGCAGGACAGGAGCAGAAACTCTTTAGCATTCCCAAAATTCCTTTTTCACACGAAGCCACTGAGAAGAGTTTCCGATGGGAAAACGCTGCTTTAAATGGAAGCACCCCACCAGGACAAAGGCAGGACAGGAGCAGAAACTCTTTAGCATTCCCAAAATTCCTTTTTCACACGAATTCACTGAGAAGAGTTTCCGATGGGGAAACGCTGCTTTAAATGGAAGCACCCCACCAGGACAAAGGCAGGACAGGAGCAGAAACTCTTTAGCATTCCCCAAATTCCTTTTTCACACGAAGCCACTGAGAAGAGTTTCCGATGGGAAAACGCTGCTTTAAATGGAAGCACCCCACCAGGACAAAGGCAGGACAGGAGCAGAAACTCTTTAGCATTCCCAAAATTCCTTTTTCACACGAAGCCACTGAGAAGAGTTTCTGATGCGGAAACGCTGCTTTAAATGGAAGCACCCCACCAGGACAAAGGCAGGACAGGAGCAGAAACTCTTTAGCATTCCCCAAATTCTTTTTCACACGAATTCACTGAGAAGAGTTTCCGATGGGAAAACGCTGCTTTAAATGGAAGCACCCCACCAGGACAAAGGCAGGACAGGAGCAGAAACTCTTTAGCATTCCCAAAATTCCTTTTTCACACGGATTCACTGAGAAGAGTTTCCGATGGGGAAACGCTGCTTTAAATGGAAGCACCCCACCAGGACAAAGGCAGGACAGGAGCAGAAACTCTTTACCATTCCCAAAATTCCTTTTTCACACGAAGCCACTGAGAAGAGTTTCTGATGCGGAAACGCTGCTTTAAATGGAAGCACCCCGCCAGGACAAAGGCAGGACAGGAGCAGAAACTCTTTAGCATTCCCCAAATTCCTTTTTCACACGAAGCCACTGAGAAGAGTTTCCGATGGGAAAACGCTGCTTTAAATGGAAGCACCCCACCAGGACAAAGGCAGGACAGGAGCAGAAACTCTTTAGCATTCCCCAAATTCCTTTTTCACACGCAGCCACTGAGAAGAGTTTCCGGTGGGGAAACGCTGATTTAAATGGAAGCACCCCACCAGGACAAAGGCAGGACAGGAGCAGAAACTCTTTAGCATTCCCCAAATTCCTTTTTCACACGAATTCACTGAGAAGAGTTTCCGGTGGGGAAACGCTGCTTTAAATGGAAGCACCCCACCAGGACAAAGGCAGGACAGGAGCAGAAACTCTTTAGCATTCCCCAAATTCCTTTTTCACACGAATTCACTGAGAAGAGTTTCCGGTGGGGAAACGCTGCTTTAAATGGAAGCACCCCACCAGGACAAAGGCAGGACAGGAGCAGAAACTCTTTAGCATTCCCCAAATTCCTTTTTCACACGAATTCACTGAGAAGAGTTTCCGGTGGGGAAACGCTGCTTTAAATGGAAGCACCCCACCAGGACAAAGGCAGGACAGGAGCAGAAACTCTTTAGCATTCCCCAAATTCCTTTTTCACACGAATTCACTGAGAAGAGTTTCCGGTGGGGAAACGCTGCTTTAAATGGAAGCACCCCACCAGGACAAAGGCAGGACAGGAGCAGAAACTCTTTAGCATTCCCCAAATTCCTTTTTCACACGAATTCACTGAGAAGAGTTTCCGGTGGGGAAACGCTGCTTTAAATGGAAGCACCCCACCAGGACAAAGGCAGGACAGGAGCAGAAACTCTTTAGCATTCCCCAAATTCCTTTTTCACACGAATTCACTGAGAAGAGTTTCCGGTGGGGAAACGCTGCTTTAAATGGAAGCACCCCACCAGGACAAAGGCAGGACAGGAGCAGAAACTCTTTAGCATTCCCCAAATTCCTTTTTCACACGAATTCACTGAGAAGAGTTTCCGGTGGGGAAACGCTGCTTTAAATGGAAGCACCCCACCAGGACAAAGGCAGGACAGGAGCAGAAACTCTTTAGCATTCCCCAAATTCCTTTTTCACACGAATTCACTGAGAAGAGTTTCCGGTGGGGAAACGCTGCTTTAAATGGAAGCACCCCACCAGGACAAAGGCAGGACAGGAGCACAAACTCTTTAGCATTCCCCAAATTCCTTTTTCACACGAATTCACTGAGAAGAGTTTCCGGTGGGGAAACGCTGCTTTAAATGGAAGCACCCCACCAGGACAAAGGCAGGACAGGAGCAGAAACTCTTTAGCATTCCCCAAATTCCTTTTTCACACGAATTGACTGAGAAGAGTTTCCGGTGGGGAAACGCTGCTTTAAATGGAAGCACCCCACCAGGACAAAGGCAGGACAGGAGCAGAAACTCTTTAGCATTCCCCAAATTCCTTTTTCACACGAATTCACTGAGAAGAGTTTCCGGTGGGGAAACGCTGCTTTAAATGGAAGCACCCCACCAGGACAAAGGCAGGACAGGAGCAGAAACTCTTTAGCATTCCCCAAATTCCTTTTTCACACGAAGCCACTGAGAAGAGTTTCCGATGGGGAAACGCTGCTTTAAATGGAAGCACCCCACCAGGACAAAGGCAGGACAGGAGCAGAAACTCTTTAGCATTCCCCAAATTCCTTTTTCACACGAATTCACTGAGAAGAGTTTCCGATGGGAAAACGCTGCTTTAAATGGAAGCACCCCACCAGGACAAAGGCAGGACAGGAGCAGAAACTCTTTAGCATTCCCAAAATTCCTTTTTCACACGAATTCACTGAGAAGAGTTTCCGATGGGGAAACGCTGCTTTAAATGGAAGCACCCCACCAGGACAAAGGCAGGACAGGAGCAGAAACTCTTTAGCATTCCCAAAATTCCTTTTTCACACGAAGCCACTGAGAAGAGTTTCTGATGCGGAAACGCTGCTTTAAATGGAAGCACCCCACCAGGACAAAGGCAGGACAGGAGCAGAAACTCTTTAGCATTCCCCAAATTCCTTTTTCACACGAAGCCACTGAGAAGAGTTTCCGATGGGAAAACGCTGCTTTAAATGGAAGCACCCCACCAGGACAAAGGCAGGACAGGAGCAGAAACTCTTTAGCATTCCCCAAATTCCTTTTTCACACGCAGCCACCGAGAAGAGTTTCCGGTGGGGAAACGCTGCTTTAAATGGAAGCACCCCACCAGGACAAAGGCAGGACAGGAGCAGAAACTCTTTAGCATTCCCCAAATTCCTTTTTCACACGAATTCACTGAGAAGAGTTTCCGGTGGGGAAACGCTGCTTTAAATGGAAGCACCCCACCAGGACAAAGGCAGGACAGGAGCAGAAACTCTTTAGCATTCCCCAAATTCCTTTTTCACACGAATTCACTGAGAAGAGTTTCCGGTGGGGAAACGCTGCTTTAAATGGAAGCACCCCACCAGGACAAAGGCAGGACAGGAGCAGAAACTCTTTAGCATTCCCCAAATTCCTTTTTCACACGAAGCCACTGAGAAGAGTTTCCGATGGGGAAACGCTGCTTTAAATGGAAGCACCCCACCAGGACAAAGGCAGGACAGGAGCAGAAACTCTTTAGCATTCCCCAAATTCCTTTTTCACACGAATTCACTGAGAAGAGTTTCCGGTGGGGAAACGCTGCTTTAAATGGAAGCACCCCACCAGGACAAAGGCAGGACAGGAGCAGAAACTCTTTAGCATTCCCCAAATTCCTTTTTCACACGAATTCACTGAGAAGAGTTTCCGGTGGGGAAACGCTGCTTTAAATGGAAGCACCCCACCAGGACAAAGGCAGGACAGGAGCAGAAACTCTTTAGCATTCCCCAAATTCCTTTTTCACACGAATTCACTGAGAAGAGTTTCCGGTGGGGAAACGCTGCTTTAAATGGAAGCACCCCACCAGGACAAAGGCAGGACAGGAGCAGAAACTCTTTAGCATTCCCCAAATTCCTTTTTCACACGAATTCACTGAGAAGAGTTTCTGATGCGGAAACGCTGCTTTAAATGGAAGCACCCCACCAGGACAAAGGCAGGACAGGAGCAGAAACTCTTTAGCATTCCCCAAATTCCTTTTTCACACGAATTCACTGAGAAGAATTTCCGGTGGGGAAACGCTGCTTTAAATGGAAGCACCCCACCAGGACTAAGGCAGGACAGGAGCAGAAACTCTTTAGCATTCCCCAAATTCCTTTTTCACACGAATTCACTGAGAAGAGTTTCCGGTGGGGAAACGCTGCTTTAAATGGAAGCACCCCACCAGGACAAAGGCAGGACAGGAGCAGAAACTCTTTAGCATTCCCCAAATTCCTTTTTCACACGAAGCCACTGAGAAGAGTTTCCGATGGGGAAACGCTGCTTTAAATGGAAGCACCCCACCAGGACAAAGGCAGGACAGGAGCAGAAACTCTTTAGCATTCCCCAAATTCCTTTTTCACACGAATTCACTGAGAAGAGTTTCCGGTGGGGAAACGCTGCTTTAAATGGAAGCACCCCACCAGGACAAAGGCAGGACAGGAGCAGAAACTCTTTAGCATTCCCCAAATTCCTTTTTCACACGAATTCACTGAGAAGAGTTTCCGGTGGGGAAACGCTGCTTTAAATGGAAGCACCCCACCAGGACAAAGGCAGGACAGGAGCAGAAACTCTTTAGCATTCCCCAAATTCCTTTTTCACACGAATTCACTGAGAAGAGTTTCCGGTGGGGAAACGCTGCTTTAAATGGAAGCACCCCACCAGGACAAAGGCAGGACAGGAGCAGAAACTCTTTAGCATTCCCCAAATTCCTTTTTCACACGAATTCACTGAGAAGAGTTTCCGGTGGGGAAACGCTGTTTTAAATGGAAGCACCCCACCAGGACAAAGGCAGGACAGGAGCAGAAACTCTTTAGCATTCCCCAAATTCCTTTTTCACACGAATTCACTGAGAAGAGTTTCCGGTGGGGAAACGCTGCTTTAAATGGAAGCACCCCACCAGGACAAAGGCAGGACAGGAGCAGAAACTCTTTAGCATTCCCCAAATTCCTTTTTCACACGAATTCACTGAGAAGAGTTTCCGGTGGGGAAACGCTGCTTTAAATGGAAGCACCCCACCAGGACAAAGGCAGGACAGGAGCAGAAACTCTTTAGCATTCCCCAAATTCCTTTTTCACACGAATTCACTGAGAAGAGTTTCCGGTGGGGAAACGCTGCTTTAAATGGAAGCACCCCACCAGGACAAAGGCAGGACAGGAGCAGAAACTCTTTAGCATTCCCCAAATTCCTTTTTCACACGAATTCACTGAGAAGAGTTTCCGGTGGGGAAACGCTGCTTTAAATGGAAGCACCCCACCAGGACAAAGGCAGGACAGGAGCAGAAACTCTTTAGCATTCCCCAAATTCCTTTTTCACACGAATTCACTGAGAAGAGTTTCCGGTGGGGAAACGCTGCTTTAAATGGAAGCACCCCACCAGGACAAAGGCAGGACAGGAGCAGAAACTCTTTAGCATTCCCCAAATTCCTTTTTCACACGAATTCACTGAGAAGAGTTTCCGGTGGGGAAACGCTGCTTTAAATGGAAGCACCCCACCAGGACAAAGGCAGGACAGGAGCAGAAACTCTTTAGCATTCCCCAAATTCCTTTTTCACACGAATTCACTGAGAAGAGTTTCCGGTGGGGAAACGCTGCTTTAAATGGAAGCACCCCACCAGGACAAAGGCAGGACAGGAGCAGAAACTCTTTAGCATTCCCCAAATTCCTTTTTCACACGAATTCACTGAGAAGAGTTTCCGGTGGGGAAACGCTGCTTTAAATGGAAGCACCCCACCAGGACAAAGGCAGGACAGGAGCAGAAACTCTTTAGCATTCCCCAAATTCCTTTTTCACACGAATTCACTGAGAAGAGTTTCCGGTGGGGAAACGCTGCTTTAAATGGAAGCACCCCACCAGGACAAAGGCAGGACAGGAGCAGAAACTCTTTAGCATTCCCCAAATTCCTTTTTCACACGAATTCACTGATAAGAGTTTCCGGTGGGGAAACGCTGCTTTAAATGGAAGCACCCCACCAGGACAAAGGCAGGACAGGAGCAGAAACTCTTTAGCATTCCCCAAATTCCTTTTTCACACGAATTCACTGAGAAGAGTTTCCGGTGGGGAAACGCTGCTTTAAATGGAAGCACCCCACCAGGACAAAGGCAGGACAGGAGCAGAAACTCTTTAGCATTCCCCAAATTCCTTTTTCACACGAATTCACTGAGAAGAGTTTCCGGTGGGGAAACGCTGCTTTAAATGGAAGCACCCCACCAGGACAAAGGCAGGACAGGAGCAGAAACTCTTTAGCATTCCCCAAATTCCTTTTTCACACGAATTCACTGAGAAGAGTTTCCGATGGGGAAACGCTGCTTTAAATGGACGCCTTCAGAGGCGTAGCGCCACCTCGCTTACATAGCGCCACCGATGGCGCAGAACCCACCACCCTCGGAACACTGCTTTCAATAGCGTCCCCTCGGTGGCGCTGCTGACCGGTCAAGCAGCGAGTAACGCCGCATGTGAGCGAGTAGTCGGCTCGGGGCGTAATGGTTATTATTGCTCACTTACTTGGCAGTACGGTCGGGTAGGTCATATTGTTGGCTAGAGACGAAAGTCAATACGGATCATTTTCATTTGTGAAGCTGGAAAACATCGCTAGATATTCAACATGGACTGTGGGTAATATTCAGATAACGCAGGTAATTAAAACTTTTACCGGGCACTGGAGGCAATCGTCTTCAGAGAAGAAGACAATTGGTGAGCGTCACTCACATTTCTTCCCGCTTGTGTTGCGATTGTTCACAGGTCACGGAACCCACAAGTACTCAAGTTGTCTTGGTATCTGTATCCGCCCGGATCACGAACAACATTGTGCAACACACAGCAATTTTTTTATAATGTCTTCAGAAACTTCTGGAGATACATTCGAAAGGCGATTAAGTATTCTGCACTCTTTATCAAGAATTCAAAAAATACATTCAACGTGTCATCTTTACCTGAAAACTCTTTGAAAAGAACTAACGCAGTAAAATCGATGACATACCGGAAACTTAGTGACGAAGGATTGCAGAAGGAAAGTAATCATAGCCATCTTACTACTCCTTCTGTTGAGGAAATTTTGTTTCCTTGTCAATTAGGTTCTTAGGAAGCAATGAAATCTCGAACACCTTTCAATCTGGCGATCTTGTATTTGCTCCTAAGTCAGTGAACACGAGTCTGTGGCGGGAATCACAGATGACCAACAACAATATGGAGAAAAAGTTTTTAGTGATGTAATAAAGCTGCCCACAGCCAGCGGCCTGATGACACGCATATGTTTGCCATTTGTAGCCGTCCTACCATTAGGTAAACTGCATGCCTTTTCAGTAGACCTTACTTTCTTCCTTCGATAAATGGTGGCACCCAGGATTTCCTTTAAATTTCCTGCTTTTGTATCTTCTTATTCAGTACGAGAAGTAAAAGCCATCCTGCACATGAGACTCCATGGCGAAACCGAAACACAGTGGCGAGGCAGCTGCGGCAGGTCAAAGCCTCTGTTTCCAGTAGCGCGCGCAGCGCACCGCCGTTTGAAAGCTGTGTGCGTTGGGGAGAAGCGCTTCTCTGTGGCCACATGCGCAGGGGCCGTAAGACATTTCCACAGAAATGTCAGTTTAAATACAATCATATTGAATGACCTAACACGCAGTCCTCCACTGGCGATCTGACCAAGCGGCCCGCTGCGCACGCATGGGTCCCCGCGACTGGTCGCGGCAATCCAGCCACGTTCGACCCTTCACAAGTGGCGGTCTGGCCGCTCGGCTGCTATGTGCGAGGATAAACAGTTGCCACCTTGCGTGACTGCACCGCATTTGTCGTTTATTAGTACTTCGTGATTCTTGTATCAGGAGCACTTTATGCGTTGTTTTAAAGAACTTTCTGCTCTTCTCTGTTGCAAAAATGAATTCCAACATGAAATTCTTCACCACTGGAATAGAACGTCGTCCTGTAATTGGGATTCCATAAGTACGGACTAGAGCAATAAGATGGAAAACATAATAATTGGGACGAGATGTGTGAATAGTTTGTTTCCTGACTACGAAAATAAAAGACGAATTTTTAAAATTTCATCCAGGCTGAATCCATGTCTTTTTTTCCGAATAATGTCGTGCAGAATACGGCACGCTCCAAGCTCCAATTATTCAGCACTACACAGAAGCCCTCCTTCACATAAAGGGTGGTGAAATATTCGCCATTTGTTGGATAGGATCCCAAAAGTACTTTGTATGTAGCGGCAGGCCCTTGGTAGCCCGTAATTATAAACTTTTCTTCTCTCTCACAAATATTTTCTGCATGTTGTCTTCAATGGCGAATGCTTCATTTCCGACAAAGCAGAATGCGAGAGGGTCATGTGAGTCAGAGAAAGGCCGCGCCTTTGGCAAATTCAAATTATTACCAGTCAGTTTTTGTAGAGCTATCAATTAAAAAAAGCAAGTACCCACTTTTTCCATATGAACCTACGTCTACAATGTAAAGTAACAGTCAGCATAACAAATTGATATTAAAACAATTGACGAAAAAGTGTAATTGTGGTATAAAGAGTCACTATTTTAAAGTTTAGCTATTATCACACGCTTCTCCTCAATGGCGCAAGACAGTTCGGAAAATTATCTTGATCTTTATGCTTTTCTGATATATTAATCCAGCCTCATTCTGATGCAGGTGGCATGCGTACGCTTCATAGGTTTAATTATTATTATTAGAAGTGGCTCTCACGGCTTTGTTTGTTAAATTAGCCCTCAGATAGCACATTCAGAAGTTTGTAAAAAATTTTCCGGCGTTTTGTCTCAATTTCTTACAAATTGTTAAAAAGAAGTCGTTGTAACATCATTATTTTCTTTTCAATGACAAATGGAAAACCAACTCGTCCTCGGCAGAGTCCATTTCGTAAATGGCTTCCACAAGCACACTGACAGCTCTTGTAACAGAGCTTCCGCCGCGCGGTTCTGTTGCGTGTGCGATTCTCCCGCGCGGCTTAAACGCGTGATAGTGATGTACTGCAGCGATTGAACCTATCAACTAAATCGCCGCGCCATCGTGAAAGCAGCTTAAAGTTGAGGAGTCGACCATCTTTGCAGATGCAGGCTTCGGGCAAGGTTGTCAGAACTCAGGGAGCAGCCAGGAGCTCCTGGTTCTGGAATCGATTTTCCAGGTATACGGGCCAATGACTTTAATCTACGATCTGGAACGTGACCTCACACTTTAACCATTTTAAATAAATTTTGTTCGAATGTAAATTTCCTTTTGTAATAAAACTGTGCGTTTATGTTCTTATTACAGCAAATTTACATTGCTGCGTCTGTAATATTCGGGCAGCGTATCGTAAACGACATACTGATAATCGTGGCAACTAGCAATGCCTGTTTTTTTCGTGATCCATCGTTCATTATCAGTTTACCGCCAATCGGATTGTGCGTGAATACATTATTTCGTTGTCATTCCTTGAAGAACGGATGCAGAACGAAAATTGTAAATAGTGGTTACAAAAAATTGATAGCAGTGAGTATCTCATTTACTGTTAAATATGACGGCGCGAGGACCGTAAATAAACATTTTTAATCAGGAAGACAGAAGGGAACGTCATCACAGAAAACAAAAAAACAACTCTTCTTAAATTGTTGTTAAAATCACTACTACGCAGTTAACTTTGACTTTATCATGGTGTGAAACACCACCACTCATACATTTCTCAACATTGTGGTTAAAAGTTATATCCGCATGTTTTCGGAGCATCCTTTGTAGTAACAAAAATAAGACGCGGGGAACTAAAAGTGATGTGTTAGTAAGAAATGTGCTTCTGCCGTATGCTACAGAGAACATGTTAAGCTAATTAAATCAAAATGTTCCGTTTTCATTACGTTGAGACGCTTCAAATAACGGCGATAAAAATCACGACCTAATAGTTGTAACGCACTTCTCCAAAGATAAGGGAAAGTGAAACGAAATCTTGACATCTATGTTCAAGAAGTAATTTCAAATGACCTAAAATCTCTTCAGCAGATAATGCTTCAGTTAATTTCGGCAAACCGAATTATGTATTTAGTACCTTAAAAGAGGGAAAACTCAAACTTCATGAAACCGAATTGTTGTTGTCATGCATTACCTAACAATGCTAAATTTGGATCGAAGCATCCACGATTTTGGAGGTCTAGTTCTCAAAATATATTCAGATTTTTATATATCATCAAAAATTTCTGAGTAACTAAAAACATTTTACGAGTTTTCTCAGCATGACTGTTGTGAAACATTACGACACCACGTAGTGTCACGTTGCTTTGCAGTAAGCTGCATATGGCGAATTTTAAAGATGTATCATGTAGCACGCGGCAAAGAAAATACCTACCCCTAATTTATTAGTTCACAACAAGACGGAATAAACGACTGTTCTCTAACTAGCAGTTTTTTTCTGTATTTTTTAAAAGCAACTTTATCTGTATTTTGTACAGCAATAAGACCTTTCCCAAAAGGACACCCTTCTCACACATGTTCACGAGATTTTGTTGTAAGTGAAAAAGCACATAGAGGGTCGTAAGGTGGATAACTTTTATGAATTTGAAGTTAATTTGTTTTTCATACACTTTACAAAAAAGAAAATTATTTTCTATTGAAAGACTGCACGCTTTTTACCACAGATTATTGAACTGTTTTCATAAATGGCACAGCATTTTCTGAAATTACAACGTGTATAATAATGGATCCCTGCTAAATATATAGCAACCAAATGAAATTTCATTTACTGTCTTGGCCGAAGTGGGAAAAGAATTGAGACTTAGTCTCGATGAAAACGAACTGTATCGTGAGTATTCCGTTTTGAAATCGGAATTATCAGATCTTGGTAAGAAGTATAATTTTTGTGAAGTGTGGAATGAGTTTTTCGGAAAATCTGTTCAAAATAATGCAACTTATCCTCGCAACTCGTGTCAATAATGCACACGATGAACTAGAGTTTGGTGTAATGATTGCGTTATGATTGGATACTAGTAGCAGAATGTCAGCTAAAGATGTGAAAGCCGAGATTTGTGTTCAGATGAATTTCTACAGCGTCATTCTTAAAACAGAACTCTCCTTAATGCAGCGAAATCCTCAACAAAATAAAAATAATAAGGTACGCGTCTGTTAGAGTAACTGTTTGCTACTGTTATTTGGTTTGGTATAGGTTCTGTTGGTAGTAATGGCAGCATTAGTAAGTGATTAGTCGTCGTTGTAGTAGTAGTAAATTTTACTTTGTTAGTAAAAACTGTAACATTAATAACATGCGGAAATCTCTTTGACGAATTCTGTCGCCAATTACACGTATGTCTGCGGCCCGTTGGTTGGCCTGCGCGTCTATCTCCAATTCAATCCGGCCACTCTAGCTTGAGGATGGCTGTAGTTTAGCCGAAAGGAAGTGCACTGCCGCAAACATGCTAGATACGTTGGCTTTATGGCTGTTTTAGTGTTTCAACACCGAAAAGCATCCTATACAGGTCCCTCTGATCTTTAAAAACTACTTTAACATCAGATTTGAAATATTTCTCTCTGTTCCATTTGTGTACCTGGTATCGATTCAGATTTATACTCCGTAATTTTTTCTGTGAGGTTTCTCGGTCTCAAGGTTTGTATTCTTTGGAAGTTAACAGCTGGTTCTTTCTGTTGTCGTTTTGCCTTGTGCAATTCATTCTGCTGTCATATTTTTGGAATTTCTTTCTTTTTTCCTACGTTTATTTGAAATAGTCTCTCGTTCCTGTCGACAACACACAGACACGTGTAAGTCTACGTAATGGCGCCACATGTTCCAGGTGCGGAGCTGCTGCGGCAGACTCGCAACGTGTGCTGGCTGGGAAGCTGGGCGTGCAACAAGTACTGCAAGATATTCGGCCAGCAAGGTGGGAAGCAGGGCGAGTGTGTGTCCGGCAGCTGCCAGTGCATCATCACCAGCGGCCGCTAGTCTCCTTGCTCCCAGGTAACTATAAACAAACCGTACTCTCACATCGTAACCACACTCAAGTCCAAATCAGAAATCAGGGTCATCAATGAAATACATCACTTAGTACTGAAAACACATATAAGTGGAGATCAGAAAGTTTCCGTTAGAAGGCCGGTCAGTCCATGAACGGTATACGAACTATAACACCCCCCTGGTTCCCGCGATTTGCGAAATTACAAGTTGACAATGATCGTGAATTATGAATTTTGACCCGCGTCGGGACAAGAGATCCGAATCCGAAGTAAATAATGATTATTCCGCGGGAAACAGAAGACTTTATAACTTGATCGTTATTGAATGAGTAATTTCATTCAATAAGGATCGGTAAATGAAATAATGAAAATAATTTGGAAATAAATTTTGCCAGTGGAAATTTTGCCGAAAGAAATGGTTAAGTTGTAAAAGCAATTAAAAAATCGGTCGCCAGCTCAACTGATGAGCGACAGTACTGTTAAGTACGTGCATAATTGTGTCAAAAATAAAATTTACCTGTTTGTATCGCAGCAAGTGGAACGGGAACTTTTGCGTAAGTGCTGTGTCAGGCCTAGTAGTCATATAAAACAAAGTCATAACAATCTAACTGCACTTAAACATTAATGGTTAACTTTCAATAAGTATGTTGATAATTATTTTGTTCATAATTTGTCAGTTATGTGCAATGCTGACAACACAGATAATTATAAATCGTGATTTTGAATAATGGACTGTCCTTCTGTCTTTAAAATTAGGCACTTTGCACAGTTTAATCTACTGATACTGAAATATATTGCCAATAATTGATTAACTATGTTTTGAAAGATAATAATTCATTAATTGGGGAATTGTCGGGTGGAACAAGCTTTATAGTTTCATGAAATATCCTTGAACTGACTTCAGCTGAATATGCATTGAAATAAATCTTAATAATCAAATTTATTACGTCAGTCTATTATTAAGTTACTACGGTTGGCGTAAGCTTATTAAGTGCAATAACTAACTACGATAACCAGTCTGAAATTTACTCTTCACCCTATATGCAAATAATTTGATAATTAACGTATTTTCTCTTGATAATGGCGTGACACACTCGGTTCAATAAGGTAAGGATCGGAAGGAACCTACTTGGTGTTATCGTCGGGTGGAATGTAACTGCAACACTTCGATTATAAAGTGCTTGTTATTAACTGTTCAACTTCAGAGAAAAGCACAGTCACTGGCAAGCCTTCTACAATTTTATCCTACGAAAATTACGTAGATCTTACTTCCCTCGTTGTCGGTGGATCGACGGAAGTCCACGGCGGCGACACAATGTGACAGCGGGCTTTTACTGTTGCGACTTGGGCCCACAGTGCGCTTCACATTTAAGTCCTCGTTTCTTCAGGACAATGCCCATTAATCCATAATAACTTGTCCGGCCATGCTTCCAATATGCCGACCATTACTTTCCCGTCGTACTTAGATCCACACACTAGCCGTTAGATGTAACACAGCTAGGTCTAGCAGCACTCGACTTTACTTCTTACTCCGAACACGGCGTTACTGCTACTACTACCAGCTGGCGCGCTCCCGCGCCAAGAGGCGCGACGAAACAATCTGACGTCAACGTTAACTAAATAGGCCCTGACTTGCTAGTGTTAAATATTACATAATTTAAACATAGTATTCACAATACATATTTGCACTAGACAATACATCGTATACAAACAGTTTCATGTGTTAAGTATGTGAAAAAATTCATAGCAAGGACTGCGTTGTAGCGTCTCAGAACCAGGAAACACTGCTATGACCACCGAGGCAATCATCCCAGGGAAGCACCAGGCTCGAGATACCCATTTGGTGATGGTGCGTGAAGCATTCTGTAACTGTCTGCTGCACATCCTCACCTCACAGGAAATGTCGACCTATCGAGGCCTTTTTTGAGCGACCAAAGGCTTGGTAATCACGTGGTTAGAGGTCAGGACTATAGCGTGGGTGCTCCCACCTGTCCGTAACGGATCAGGCTGCCTTCACAGTTCGACCAGCATCTTGTGTGGTACCCATACCAGCACAGAACTTGGCACACCATTCCATAATGTTGGTTTCGACAGACGTGCTGCTCCACACACATTCTTCGTTCTCCAATGTGTGTCTACCAATGTTTGTCCTTCGACAGCGAAAGAAAGAATAACGTCACATTGGTTCTGTCTGGATGCGTTTGGTTAAAACAACGCCAAAGTTCACATTTCTGCACTTACTGCGCACTCGCCAGAAAGGCATGAATGACGCTCTAGTCCCTTGCCTACATTTAGGTGCTTATATAGCCGCATAAATGCTGCAGCAACGCCCTCGAACAGAAAGTTTTTGAGCGCCCTCTATTCAGTTTATGAACACCAGTGAGCAGCCAGAACTGACCTCCTGGACGGAGAATATGGGTATTTGTACGAAAACTGGATTTTACAGAATAATTTTCATCCCTGGGCCTATTATTTGAGGAAACACAAGCTTCCATAAGTTATAAATAAGGTTGACATGCCCATAATCTTTACATCTCTGTACAGTCTAGCCTTCCTACGGATGATGGCATTTATATCTGAATGGAGAACAATGTCTAGTGAACTACCCAAGCGCGACTCATGACCCGAGTACTTGTCCCGCAAGTTACTTAGGAGAACCTCTGTGAAGGGCAAAGATCTCAGATACGAGTCCTGCTCCGGTACATAATTTTAATCTTCTGCGACGAAACATTTAAGATTGTTGATAAGTTTTGATTTGAATTTCATTAAGCCATGTTTTTTAAGGAATTACTGAGTCGGTGATGTGAGTTTTATGAAACTGACCATTTTCATTTCACTTTACTTACCGATGGAACTCAAGCTGTTTGGTTAAAATTAGTTTTAGATTCAAATTGGTTTACTTTTTCTGTAATTAGTCCGATATCTACGTGTCTTTCTTGTATTTTATTGATCCACAGCATCTGGAGACGTATACAACTACATAATAAGCAACCAGTTGCATAAAAAAATTTATTTCTTTACTGGTTTCTGGCACTTAGTGTCCTTCAACAGAAGACTGTACAGGAAAATACACCACAAACTAATAGAAGTCAGATAAAAATATTAAAATTAAGGACGAAGAGTTTAAAAATTTTAAAAATTTAAAGATAAGAATTGGTACATATTTATGCCTATCACACAGTTCGCGAGTGTCTTTTTGTTTATAGATAACGTTTTAGCTGTTACTTTTGCTGACAACTTTTCGTTTCGTTTTGTTACAGGTCTCACTGAACACCATCGCAATTCAACAACAACATTAATCGCAAAACTTTCTCAAGAAACTGAAATATTTTGTATTGTCCAATTACTGTACGTAAAATGTATCATGCTGATGGTAAATAAATCTGACACTGTTATGTAAGTGGGAGGTAATGTCATTTACTGTCATCATGTGGAAGAAAGCACTAACAATAAGAACTGACATTCATTGCCCGCCTAACCAGAGACACGTGATAGTCATTCACGGAGAATCGACAGACGTCATGGAAGCTTCAGTAAGGACACATGTAAGCATATGTAGCTTCACCTCACTAACTCACCAGATCTCAGATCATCTCGACGTAGTATTCCTGTATGTTAGTACATATAGGACGCCGAAATGTATGACGAATAATGTCAGCGCCTTTTCTTATGGTTCTAAATGAATAATTGTACTTACCAACCCATAGTACTGTCAGAAGAACATTATTTGCGCTGGTTGCTTGACATGATATACTGGACAATGTGTGGTTGTCGCGGAGGGTATCATACCTTCCAATATATGCAAACAAGGCGATGATCGTCATACATACCTAAAACTTAGGATTGAACTTGTGGTATGACGGTCGTTCGACAAAAAGATTATTAAAAGCGGAGCACAATCTTCATTTCATCAGGGACAAAGAAGGAACTCTGTACTCTCCTACTTCAAAGGAACCCCCCCCCCCCCCCCCCCAGTTACCTTAAGGAATTTAACGAAATTGTTGAATATCTAAATATGGGTCGCAGGATCGTAATTTGAATCCTAGTCTTCTCGAATGAGTATTATTTGTCTTGACCACCTCTTCGGCTTGCTCAGTCTTCATAAAGGTCACATTTGATTATTCGTTACGGAAGAAACGTCAACATTAGCTTGACAGATAAATATCTTAAGCCATTTTGTTGTTTACTTGACACCCGGAAACGTTCCTTTCTCTTCAGATTTTCCTGTATAAGACTTGATCCACATAAGAACTCTCTACAACCTCAAAAAGTTTGTAGTAGCTGTTGGGAAACACTGTTCGCTGCCAAAGTATGATGTGGCATCAGATGTTTTATTTTTCAAATAAATGTAACATGTATCACGCTGTCACAGTCAAGATTTTTCACAATCTGTTCTGAATGTTCCAACCAGTTTTTGTTACCTTAGTATTATCCCACTTACTGCTAATTTGCAGTGCCTTGCTGACTGCACGAGGATGTCATAGCTCTTATCTCTGGAATTCGTTCCATCTTTCCTCAGCGCATTCCATAACTCAACTGATTTTTTAAATTTGCTAGCACACTATATTGCAGATACTTGAAATTTTTTCTTCCCGGTCTTACCACGGTACCTAATTCGCTAAAATATAGTGCTGTTGCCTAGAATTAAACTTGCAGGAACTTATTATTCAACTTCGTATCTATGTTTTGTATCGAACTGCTTTATTTACAGTAGCCTTCTTCAAATGCGCCAATATACATACATACATATATACATTAATCCTTGTTCCCTAGATCATGAATACAACATTTCGTAATGATGTGGAACGTGCCACTTTAACATAAGTTTTCTTTACACAAGATAATTAATTAATTAATTAATTTACAGCTACCACATCATATCTAAATCTGCTATCTTCATTACTACGAGCAGTAAGCGTTATTTTGATTTCTAGACGGTAGAAGTCTTTTCCTATGTTGACATTAAACGATCACCATTCTTTTATTCTTACTGATACGTTTCTGTACCTGCATAATGACTGCGGGAAAACGAATTTTCTCTTTCTTAAATGCAACTATGAGGGCCATGTCAAAGAAGAACCTTTGTGAATTTTTCCATTACTGAAACTTTTATTCACTTACATCATTACTTCTTACTGCTTACATGACGTACGATATAGTCAAGGAAGGGAAAGCAACAGGGCAGAGAGGAGTGACTCATAGTCGCTGAAAACTTAGTTCATACATTCTGATCCATCGCCTTAAGATGCAGAAACAGCGAAATATTGGCGCCCCCGACAATGTGACCGATTTGTTGGTTAACATAATGCTCGAAATAGTAGAATGTCTGCGGCTTCCTCAGTGAACGGGAAAAGAATCTCATGAGAGTAAACAGTACACGACTGTATCATTATTTAAGCATCAGTGATCAAGCAATATTGAAAGTAAATAAACGTTAATAAGTTAATAGTATTGTTAACAGGAGCAGAATGCTAGTAGTCTAAGAAGGGGTGTTTGCTGATGTGACAGGATTATAGAGCCTAGTAATAGAAAAGGTCACTCTAATCGCATATACAATATTATCGGGCAAACAAACCTAATGTGCAAATAAAAACGGTTATAATGTAAAGTAAATCTGAGGCTCATAACTGCAGATCACCCATTTTTTACATCCACTTTGAAGAGTATTAGAACGTATTTTGAGCTCAAACTTTATGAGGTATCTCCAACACAATGTCTATCTCCTTGGTAACCGGTATGCATTCCGAAAACATTGACCATGCAACACCAGCTGGCCGCGACGGCCGAGCGGTTCTAGGCGCTTCAGTCCGGAACCGCGTGACCGCTACGGTCGCAGGTTCGAATCCTGCCTCGGGCATGGATGTGTGTGGTGTCCTTAGGTTAGTTGGGTTTAAGTAGTTCTAAGTTCTAGGGGACGGATGACCTCAGATGCTAAGTCCCATAGTGCTCAGAGCCATTTTTGAACCATGTGACACCCATCTCAAATTTTTCTCACATTACATAGTGACAGCCGCGAGTAAAGAAATTCAGATGCTCACAATATTTCTTGAATCCCGGAAACCTTTGACACTAATTCTCTTCTATGAATGTATCATGATATGTGATATCAAAAGAAATTTCTGGCTGAATTGGGGATTTCTTGGTAGGCATGTCGCAGCATATTATCTCGAACGAAGAGTCACCGAGAGATATGGAAATAACGTCAGTTATGGTCTAGCGATCTATGCTGGAACCGTTACTGTTCATCTTGTACGTGTGGCCGGCTGGAGTGCCGTGCGGTTGTAGACGCTACAGTCTGGAGCCGAGCCACCGCTACCGTCGCAGGTTCGAATCCTGCCTCGGGCATGGATGTGTGTGATGTCCTTGGGATAGTTAGGTTTAATTAGTTCTACGTTCTAGGCGACTGATGACCTCAGAAGTTAAGTCGCATAGTGCTCAGAGCCATTTGAACCATTTTGTACGTGTGAATGATCTTTGAGACGGAACTGACAGTATCCTAAAGCGAACGTGATTCAGTTACTTGTAAGGAAATGCGCTAAGAAAAAGGTTCACAAATATCCTGCCAAAACTTCAGAGAGATGCAAAGACTGGCAACTAGCTTGAAATGTTCATAAATTCAAAACTGTTTACTTCAGAACGTTTCATTGTTCAGAGTCAATTGTCTCTTTAATACCATTTAAATATCTTGTTTAAATTTTGTGGTTCGTTTTGATCTTCTAATGACTCTACAAGACGGTGAACGACAATACCACCCACAAAATATCCTTGAGTGTTATAAACAGATTAAAATTGCAGACGGCCTAAATACTCCCCCAAAAATGATTTCCTAAGTTTCAATTCCCGTCAAGTACTACAGTCTCTGACATTTCTGACTGGCGTTCACGAATAGCATAGCTCTTTAGGCCCGCAGTTTCATTACAAACCGTTCATGTGGAGCAGTCAGTCTGCTTAGCTGAGTGTAATGTGTTCTCCTATCATGCAGGGGGCCTGGGTTCGATTCCCGGCGGGGATGGAGATTTTCTCCGCCGGTAGACTGGGTTTTGTCCTCATCATATGTTCGTCATCACCAGCGCGCAAGCCGCCCATTATGACGTCACTTGAAACAAGACTTGCAACCCGGTGTCCAAACTTTCCCGGATGGTGCCTCCCGGCCAACAGTGCCAGATCATTTTATGTGGAGCAGTGCCAAACCCTTCTGCAAATTTAGATATATCGTATCGACCTACTCCTTCTCTATAGAAGTTATTACTTCCTGTGAATAAAGCGTCTGTAGTGTTCCGCATGGATGATGTTTTCTGAATAATCAGTAGGTAGTTTTATTCGAGGTAACTCATAATGTAACACAGCATATATTGCGAAACCGTACTAAAATCAGTGTGAAATATATGAGTACATTATTCAGCGGATTTCTTTTATTTGATTTCTTGTGTATATGTGCGATTAGTGCAACTCTGCATTCCTTAGGTCCGCATAATCCGCCGTGCTAGCAATTAATTGATACATGTGGGGCTGACATGTCAGCATAACCTAAATGTAACATACTTGGTTGTTGTTGTTCTGATCATCAGTCCAAAGACTTGTTTCATGCAGCTCTCCATGATACTGTATCCTGTGCAAGCCTTTTCATGTCCGAGTAACTACTGCAACCTACGTCCTTCTGCATCTGCTTACTGCATTCATCTCTTGGTCTCCCTTCAAGATTTTTACCCCACATGCTTCTCTGCAGCACTAAATTGGCGATCCCCTGATAGCTCTGAATGTTCCCACCAACCCATCTCTTCTTTTTGTCAGATTGTACAACAAATTTCTCTCCTCCCCACTTCTATTCAGTAACTCCTCATTAGTTACCATCTATCTTCAGCATTCGTCTGTGACACCACATTTCAAACCTTCTGTTCTCTTCTTGTCTAAAATGTTTATCGTCCATATTTCACTTCCATAAATGGCTACCTCCATACAAATACTTTCAGGAAGGAGTTAAAGACATTTCAACGTATACATTAAAAGAGGTGCCTTGCCATTTAAAAGGAATCGTGAATGGCAGGAGCTCCACTTTCACCACACATCGTGGATTTTGCTCACAACTGCCGTATCAGTGTGACTTTCCCCTATCTAGAAGGGAGGACTGGGATTGAATCTCATACAGATAACCACATACAAGAGTCGTCGGCGCATCAGAAAGGATTAGAGCCTGGCGCTAGGATCGTCTATCTCGCTGCATAAAAAATATCCACCACGATCAAACAAAAACTACTCATTGAATTTACAAATAATTTTGCCTTCTTAAGAGGTGCATTTTCAACTGGGAGCTTTGCAACGCTAGTATCTCATTGATATCTCTATAAATGGGGTTAATAATTTTCATTGAAAGCCGGATTAAATCCACAGCAATTTATTATAAATCGAAATTACACTTGTGCGAGCGAAGATAATTGGATGTTAATACAAGATTGGGGGCCACAGGGGAATATGGCCTAAGTTCAGCAGTCATCCACTGTCCTAGCGTTCGAAGTGGACAAGGAAAGGTGGGACCTGACCATCCAGGAAAGGATTTAATAATTAGTGAAAGGTAAGAGACGGAGTACAATAACTATGAACTACATGTGGGTGCATGTTATTAAATGTCCTCCCGTCCGTAGTCTAGTAAAATTCATAAAACTCATTCTCTCAACACCTTGATTACGAATACGAATAACAAGAAACGCGGGCCAACCTACTTCTGATTCAAACTGGATGTCGTGTGCAGTACTACTCGCCAGGTGTTCACATGTGGGCGACAAAGAAGGGAAAACCTAACACGCAAAAGGCCGTTATGAAATGTTCACTAATATCACGGAGTATTGGAAATGGAAAGACATTCGCTGAAGATGAAGTACTTACAAGAGGGGCTGGATTATACCGAACGTGGTGACTGAGAATCCCACGTATATTTTCATACTGCACCCGACCAGACTCTGACGAAAAACCCCAAGAACAAAATTGGAAAATGAGGAAGAAATAAAAGCAATGAGGCGCAAATACTCCCGAAATTAATGATGACCTAACACTTTAATATGTATTCGCGACTCAACCCACTTCTGAAACTAGCAAGAGCAGGCATTCTTACCAGCTTGCAACCGTCTTCTTCTGGATCTCGCCACCGACTCCCCACGACTGTTAACCGCCTACTGCCGTTGCTACAGCGGATCTGGGCCTTGTGTGGGTGGGAATTGGCGCACCTTTCGCCGGCCAATCAGGGGGTACGGTTCTGCCGCCGAACTAGCTGCCGTTCAAGCAGACGTTCCTGACTCGTAATTGGATAGAATTTAGTCAGAGAGTCGTCAGGGAGGCCTCTTTACAGAGCCAAACGTGCAGGAGTAACTGAGTTTTAGGTTTGTACTACAACTTAGAAGTATAAGAAGGACTACTTTGACTTCTCCAAGCCGTTCGAACTACCAGCCCATGCTTGCAAGCTGAAAGGTCAGCGCGGGAGAAGGAAAGCCAACGTGGCTTGCTGATGGAGAATACTGAATATGAAAATAAAATAAAGTACCTTTTCCCAATCCTCTCTCCAGTTTCATTATGCTGTCGATACTGAAATCAGCAGAATAGCAGGCATGCTGTTGCCGTATCAGTAATGATGATAATATGACTGCTCTATATTAAACAGTAAATAAACGAAAGAAGTGCAAGGTAGATGTTAATTTCCCTCTTTCAGAAACGCCGTTCTTGGCATTGCCTGTCTACATATTATATCCTCCCTACTTCGACCATCATTGGTTATTTTGCTTCCCAAATAACAAAACGCATTTACTACTTTAAGTGTCTCATTTCCTAATCTCATTTCATCAGCGTCAGCTGATTCAATTCGACTACATTCCATTATCCTCGTTTTGCTGTATTGATGTTCATCTTATACCCTCCTTTCATCATACTATCCATTCCGTTCAACTGCTCTTTCAAGTCCTTTCTGTCTCTGCCAAAATTGCAGTATCATCGCAAAATCTAAGAGTTTTTATTTCTTTTCCCTGGAATTTAATTCCTATACTACACTTTTCTGTTGTTTCCTTTACTGCTTGCTCAATATACAGACTGAATAACATCGGGGAAAGGCTACAGCCCTGTATCACTCCCTTCTCAACGACTGATTCCCTTTCGTGCCCATAGACTCTTCTGATTGCCATCAGGTTTCTCTACAAATTCTAAATAGCCTTTCACTCTTTGTATTTTACCCCTGCTACCTTTACAATTTGAAAGAGAGTATGCCATTCAACATTGTCAAAAGCTTTCTCCAAGTCTACAAATGCTATTAACGTAGGTTTGTCTTTCCTTAACCTGTCTTCTATGAGAAATCGTGGGGTCAGTATTATCTCACGTGTTCCTGCATTTCCCGAGGTCGACTTGCACGAGTTTTTCCATTCTTCTCTAAAGAATTCGTGTTAGCATTTTTCAACTGTGACTTTTGAAACTGATAGTTCGCTAATTTTCACACCTGTCTGCACCTGCTTTCTTTGGAATTGGGGTTATTATATTCTTCGTGAAATCTGAGGGTATTTTACCTGTTTCATAAATCTTGCTCACAAGATGGAATAGTTTTGTCATGGCTGGCTCTCTCAAGGCTATTAGTACCTCCAACGGAATGTTATCTTCTCCTGGGGCCTTGAATCGACTTAGTTCTTTCAGTGCCTCGTCAAATTCTTCATGCAGCACCATATCTTCCTTTTCCTCTTCTTCAACGTCCTCTTCCATTTCCATAATATTGCCCTCAAGTACATCTGCCTTGTATAGACCCTCCATATACTCCTCCGATCTTTCTGCTTTGCGTTCTTTGCTTATGACTGGTTTTCCATCGGAGCTCTTGACATTCATACAGGTGGTTCTCTTTTCTCCAAAGGTCTCTTCAGTTTTCCTGTAGGCAGTGTCTATATTGCCCCTAGAGATATATGCTTCTGAATCCTTCCATTTGTGCTCTAGCCTTTTCTGCTTAGCCATTTTACACCTCCTGTAAACCTCATTTTTAGACTTTTGTATTCCCTTTTTCCTGCTTCAATTATTGCATTTTTATATTTTCTCGTATTTCATATATTGTACAAACTGGAAAACCTTACTTTATTCTATGATTTAACTGAGCCTTAGCACGCATCATATTTTCAATCATCTATGTTGCGACGTTGTTTTCTTACTAGCCGTTTTACTGACTGATGAATACCTGATAAATGTAAATGAACAACAATCAAATTTATAGAACTGAAAACCATTGACTGGAAATAAAAGAGGGTATTAGGGCACGACGCACATAAAAATTATCAGGCAAGGGAATTTAAAAATCATCAACTGAATCGATAGGACCGGGTGGGAGGTAAATCGTACATTAATTAATGATACGGACTTCTTAAATCAGTTGCATCATGTACTATCAACATTTATTGAGAAACAGTGCTTTCGCGCCCTACATGCCCCCCCCCCCCCAATCAGCCCGAGAAAATTTTTAATGAGGGTCCCTATGCTGATGGTTAACCCGAATGAAAATTAAGGACGAATTATTCAATGTTCTGTACAAACGTGGCATATAAAAAGTTACTCCAAGACGTCAAATGTTTCAAGACACGAGGACCAACGTAGTGTTTGTCCCGTAACTTCCACGACTTGCACTGAAATACACCCAAGATTCAATACAGAGACATGGTAGTAACTCCTAAGACATTCGGCAATACAAACAGCATTATTTATATGAAAAATGGAATTGGATTGGAACTATATAGAAAAATGCTGGGTTATAAAATGTGGAAGAAAATGAACGTCCAGCCCTATATACTTTAAAGCCTTTTTTCTGCTTTTGTTTCGTTTTTGAGTCTCCTAGCCGGTTTGATGAGCTCACCACGAACTTTTGTCCTGCACTAACTTCTTCATCTCAGAGTAGCACCTGCACCGGGCGTCCTCAATTATTTGTTGGATGTATTGCAATCTCTGTGTTCCCTGCAGATTTTACGCTCTATAGCTCACTAGTAGCATGGGGTTATTCCCAGATGTTTTACCACTTGTCTTATCATCCTGTCCTTCTTGTCAGTGCTTCCCACATTCTCCTTTCTTCACGGATGCTACTGAGAATTTCTTAATTACTTATCTCATCTGTCAACCAGATTTTCAACATAGTTCTGTAGCACGACATATCAAACGTTTCGATTCACTTCTGCTGCGGTCTCCTCACGGTCCATGATTCATCACAATACCATGATTCACCACATACATTCTCAGTAGCCTCCCTTTGGCCAAGAATGGCATCTTTGCCTGTCCTTTTATATCCTTCTTGCCTTGTTCGTCGAAGCTTATTCTACTTACAAGATTTTCTTAACTTCGTTCACATCATAATCATTATTTCTGATGTTATGTTTGTCGCTATTCTCATTTCTGCTGCTTCTCATTACCTTCGTCTTTTGCTGGTTTACTCTACGTCCATATTTTGTATTCATTAGACTGTTCATTTCATGCAACAGATCCCGTAATACTTCTTCACCTTCGTTGAGGATAGCGATGTCGTCAGAAAATCAAATCACTGATATCTTTCACAATGAAATTCGATCCCACTCTTGAAATATTCTTCTATTTCCTTTATTTCCGCTACGATAAATACACTACTGGACATTAAAATTGCTACACCAAGAAGAAATACAGATGATAAACGGGTATTCATTGGACACATATAATATACTAGAACTGACAGGTGATTACATTTTCGCGCAATTTGGGTGCATAGATCCTGAGAAATCAGTACCCAGAACAACCACCTCTGGCCCTAATAACGGCCTTAATACGCCTGGGCATTGACTCAAACAGAGCTTGGATGGCGCGTACAGGTACAGCTGCCCATCCAGCTTCAAGACGATACCACAGTTCATCAAAAGTAGTAACTGGCGTATTGTAACGATCAAGTTCCTCGGCCACCATTGACCAGACGTTTTCAATTGGTGAGAGATCTGGAGAATGTGCTGGCCAGGGCAGCAGTCGAACATTTTCTGTATCCAGAAAGGCCCGTACAGGACCTGCAACATGCGGTCGTGCATTATCCTGCTGAAATGTAGGGTTTCGCAGGGATCGAATGAAGGGTAGAGCCACGGATCGTAACACATCTGAAATGTAACATCCACTGTTCAAAGTGCCGTCATTGCGAACAAGAGGTGAGCGAGACGTGTAACCAATGGCACCCCATACCATCATGCCGGGTGATACGCCAGTATGGCGATGACGAATACACGCTTCCAATGTGCGTTCACCGCGATGTCGCCAAACACGGATGCGACCATCATGATGCTGTAAACAGAACCTTGGTTCAAATGGTTCAAATGGCTCTGAGCACTATGGGACTCAACTGCTGTGGTCATCAGTCCCCTAGAACTTAGAACTACTTAAACCTAACTAACCTAAGGACATCACATACATCCATGCTCGAGGCAGGATTCGAACCTGCGACCGTAGCAGTCGCACGGATCCTGACTGCGCTCTTAGAACCGCGAGACCACCGCGGCCGGCTAAACAGAACCTTGATTCATCGGAAAAAATGACGTTTTGCCATTCGTGCACCCAGGTTTGTCGTTGAGTACACCATCGCAGGCGCTTCTGTCTGTGATGCAGCGTCAAGGGTAACCGCAGCCATGGTCTCCGACCTGATAGTCCATGCTCCTGCAAACGTCGTCGAACTGTTCGTGCAGATGGTTGTTGTCTTGCAAACGTCCGCATCTGTTGACTCAGGGGTCGCGACGTGGCTGCACGATCCGTTACAGCCATGCGGATAAGGTGTCTGTCATCTCGACTGCTAGTGATACGAGGCCGTTAGGATCCAGCACGGCGTCCGTATTACCCTCCTGAACCCACTGATTCCATATTCTGCTAACAGTCATTGGAACTCGACCAACGTGAACAGTAATGGCACTATACGATAAACCGCAATCGCGATAGGCTACAATCCGACCTTTATCAAAGTCGGAAACGTGATGGTACGCATTTCTCCTCCTTACACGAGACATCACAACAACGTTTCACCAGGCAACGCCGATCAACTGCTGTTTGTGTATGAGAAATCGGTTGGAGACTTTCCTCATGTCATCACGTTGTAGGTGTCGTCACCGGCGCCAACCTTGTATGAATGCTCTGAAAAGCTAATCATTTGCATATCACAGCATCTTCTTCCTGTCGATTAAATTTCGCATCTGTAGCACGTCATCTTCGTGGTGTAGCAATTTTAATGGCCAGTAGTGTAGATTGAAGAGTAGGGGCGAACGACTGCACCTTTGTCTTACACTTAGTTCGTGGCATTCCAGTCTTTGTGTTCCCGCTTGTTTCTTGAACATATTGTATATTACCCGTATTTTCGTATAGCTTTCTCCCACTCTTGTCAGAATTTCAAACATATTGTACGGTTTTACATTTTCAAACCACTTCTCTAGGTCGACTAATACTAATACAGTGTCTTGATCCTCCTTCAGCCATGCTTCAGTTAACCAGCGCAACGTGGGAGCTGCCTCCGAGGCGTCTTTATGTTCCCTAAAGCCAAACCGGTCGTCATCTGACAGTTCCTTAATTTTCTTTTCCATTCTTTTGCGTAATGTTCTTGTTATGATCTTTGATGCATGAGCTGTTAATCTGGTTGTTCAATAGTTCTGCACTTACCTTCCTGTCTTTACAAGTATGTAGATGTTATTTTTACCAGTGTCTGAAGATACATTGTCAGTCTCATAGATTCCACACATCAACCTGATTTGACGTTTGCTTCCTACTCTCACAAATGATTTTAGAAATTGTGTTGGACTGTATTCTGTCCCTTCTGTCTTCTTTAATCTCAAATCCTTCTGAGCTCTAAAGTTCAGTAATAAATGTAGTATGCTAATCTTACGCTCTTTTCTGTCCTTTTAAGAGAATCAAATTAGGAGAACAAAAATTAATGCCGAACTTTAGCTCTTGTGAGTTTATGGTAGAAATTTTTTCAATCATTCCGCGTGAATCAGCGGGAAAATCCTCCTACCATAGCACAAAAATCGCGAATGTACCCCTGTTTATTTAAAAGGCTGACTGCAATGTGGGGGGGGGGGGGGGCATAGGTGCCTCATTCTACCTTCCTCAGCACCTTTAAAAACGTTCCCAAATATTTTGACAACGAACTTACTCGCGCTGTTTCTGACATACAACTCCCTTCTCACTCCCACAAGTTACCTGTAACTCGCTCACACCCACTAATCCATCGTTGTAAGTTGGTCATGCCCATCCACTCTCACAAGCCCATTCTCACTCACTCATGCAGTCCAAATAATCGTCATTATCTGTCTGTGTTTCTCTGCCACTGTCTCCTGTCTCACAGCCACAGTCTCCTTTGTCTATCCACTATCTCCCCCTTGCTCTTACTGCTGCAATATCATTCATTCCTTCCCATTGCAGCTTTCGATTATTACTGTATCTGTCTCTTTGTTCCTCTTTGTTATCGTCACAGAATCTGTCTCTCAATGTCACTGGGACTCACCCACTTAGGCTTTCTCCTTGTCTTTACTCCTCTGTTCGACTGCCACTGTGTCCCAGTCTTCCTCACACACTGTACATTGTCTCCTTTCTACATCACAAGCTCAAGCACTACGTTCTCAGCGAAAAAAGCACAAATATGGTCAAATGCCAAAATTTTTGGAAAAATTTTAAAAGTTGCAAAGGAACGTAGAATGAGACAGCTCGTACCCTACTTTTCAGTCAGTCTTTTAAATAAGCAGGAGCATACTCGCCTATTTTGCGTTCCGCTAGGAGAATTTTCCGCTAATTTCCGCAGGATATAGGACTCGTATGAATATAGCTTTATGGGTCGGTAAAACTGCGATAGTTTAGTTATGTGAAATGGAAATACAGCAAAACTAATTACATGCTTCAGCCCGGGGTCTACCTGCACAAACTTTGCACGTTGTTCAGCACTACATGACGTGGTTTCCAGAACCCTTCTGATGAAAATTGAGACACTTTACGGTGTATTTCTCAGTGCTATGTCACTTTATAAACAACGTTTTTGCCTCGCACCGGGCTTTACGTGCGTATTTTAGGTGTGCAAGGAGGGTAAGTTTGAACCTCTGCACCTTGGAAATGAGTGAAGGTGTCAGAAAGTTTATAAGTTTGTCTGAGATCGGGGTTTTAAGAATGTATCGTAAAAATTACAGACGCTTGCCTTTCTTATCCGTCTTGCGACCTAAAACTTCGTTTAAGAACCCAACAAAAAACGTTTCTGAAAACGTTAAGATGGCGCTTCTAGATAAGTGGCTAGAGTGATGTTCTGCTATTAATTGTTTAGATATCTGTTGCTGACTGCGAAAACCAGTGAGAAACACTGCCTTCGGGTTCTCTGAGGTACCGCTCATGAAGTAGATGTTGCCTAATAATGGGTCTAATGGTTCTAAGCACTATGGGACTTAACAGCTGAGGTCGTCAGTCCCCTAGAACTTAGAACTACTTAAACCTAACTAACCTAGGGACATCACACACATCCATGCCCGAAGCAGGATTCGAACCTGCGGCCGTAGCAGTCGCGCGGTTCCGGACTGAAGCGCCTAGAACCGCTTGGCCGCAGTGGCCGGCAGATGTTGCCTCCATTAGCCCCTAAGGTGCAAGGAAAACCGTATCTGATCCAAAAAGAACCAACCGATTTGATCCAGTAGCCGAAACTGAAGGAAGTATGTAATATCTAGCTTTGACCCTGTATTGTACGTTAGTTACGGTAAGACGGAGCTTTTGTCGGTTATACAAATGGTCCGTAGCCCAAGGGCTATCTAAAACAAAAAAGAGAACCCGAGATATGAGCCTCCGAAAAATCCTGTTTTGATGCGCGGCGTTTTGGAACATAATTGAAGCGCGTGCCGTCGCTACCAGAATCGCCACAACCTTTACCACAAGCTTTTATTTCTTCATAACCTTTTTCAAGAAAGAGTTCGGTAACAGTATGTAAGTTAAACAGTAATTTCACATTGTCTGAGTGGTACTAACGAGACAACTGTAGCCGGCCTCCTCCTTCTGTACCATTAAGGAAGGTCATTTACTTGGCGCGCGTACACACAGCGCGCCTGCGACTGCACAGCGGCACCTACCTGCAGCAGACGCCGCTGCCGACGCAGCGCAAACACTGTGCTCGGCTGCCGGCTGGCTGCTCCGGTCGGCACACAGCCAGCCAGCCAGCCAGGGCGCCTCTCAGCCCGCGTGTTTGCCCGTCCCAGCTGGCTGCTCCGCGCCGAGCCGCCAGAACTCGCCGTTGTTTTCCTTGCAGCCGCCGCTGTTTGCGCAGACCTCTCGCCTGGGCCCTCCGCCGCGTTTTTGTTAAGGGCCAGCGTTGTTATTGCGGAATTGCGTTCGCTCACTTTGCGAGCAACGCCAAAAGCCGCCCGATCCGAGCTGTTCACTTGGACAGTTGATGGACCAGCCGCTACGGCGCCAGTTCCAACGCACACGGCACTGTTAACATTCCTAGTTGAATGAACTTCCAGATTAACCGAGGTGTTCGATACCACTTCGCAAGGTCGCAACCGCTGTGTCAACTTGGAACGTAACCTGGACCTTCGGCTACGCTACATACTAATCTGTCATCCCATTCCAATCCAAATACTATAACAGATGAAATGAAAATATTCTCAGTCTCCTGTTATGATTCTCTTTGCATGTGTATCACGTCACAGGCAATATCTTACTTTTAGAGGGCGAAGTCACCATCCACATTCGGTAGCTTCGTAGATTAATCGAAGCGACTCTACTTTCCCGTGCTGTAGCACCGTGGTCTGCAAGGATGAGTTGCCTCCCCCTCCAGATGAGAAGCCACTGCTACGTCCACGATGACAACTCCTTCTCTTGCTTGAGAGTTGAAGCAGGACACGGCTGTATACTAGCACACAGCACAAAAAGGTGATCACCCTTAGAAGATATCACGCTAATGCCTCGGAATAGCGACTTTGGCACTAAGTGTGGTCTCAGTTCGGCAAATAAAACAATCTACACGCGTCTTCAGCTTAGCCAAATCCACCTGAAACCTTCAACTAGATTCCGTACAGCTACCAAATTGTGGGGATGCTGATTGCTGTGTTTCACATGCTCTTCCAAACAGACCCAGACATTTTTAATGCGATTAAGGTCAAGTTCTCATTCAAAATAATGGAAAATTTGATTTTTATTGAAGTTTTGAAAGGTATATATGTCTAGAATGTTGGGAAGAATTTTTTTTACTTTTTTTAATCCGTGCGCTACAATGGTTTCTAAAGCCCACTGTTCGAAGGAGTGCCAAGGCCAGCGTGGAATGCTCTCAGCCGAAGACGTCCGGCTCAAGTAGAAAACTTGTCGTGCAGTGACGCACGTTCGCAAAATGGTATATATTACAGAATGAATGCAAAGATATTCGCCGTAAACGCTGACAAACAACACGCTCAGGCTGCCGAAAGGAGCACATCCAGTTCAACCAGATCGCCTTTTCTCGCAAAGAAGAGTTACGGAATTGTTCTCCAAGAACAATTCGAGTTAGAGGAAAGGTTGATGTATGGTCCTGGAACTGCTGACTAAACGTAAGTAACGGAAAATGTTTTTTGTTCAGATTTTGGTCAAAGTACTGAAAGCATAATTTTTGATCCGCCATATTGGATAAACCATTTCGAGTTTTGACAGTCTAACTTCAGATTTGCGTTCAGGGACATCAAAAATATGTAATAACACGTAGTTTTTAAGAAAACTGAACAAAATATAGTCTACTTCAAACAGGTTTTCCTCGAGAAACAATTTTTCGAGACTACTTGCAGCGAAAATGTTGCTGTGGTCTTCAGTCTAGAGACTGGTTTAATGCAGCTCTCCATGCTACTCTTTCCTGTGCAAGATTCTTCATCTCCCAGCACCTATTGCAACCTACATCCTTCTGAATCTGTTTAGTGTACTCATCTCTTGGTTTCCCTCTACGATTTTTACCCTCCACGCTGCCCTCCAATACTAATTGGTGATCCCTTGATGCCTCAGAATATGCCCTACCAACCGATCCCTTTTTCTAGTCAAGTTGTGGCACAAATTTCTCTTCTCTCCGATTCTATTCAATACCTCCTATTAGTTGTGTGATCTACCCATCTAATCTTCAGCATTCTTCTGCAGCACCACATTTCGAAAGCTTCTATTTTCTTCTTGTCTAAACTATTTATCGTCCACGTTTCACTTCTATATATTACACTCCACACAAATACTTTCAGAAACGACTTCCTGACACTTAAATCTATACTCGAAGTTAACAAATTTCTCTTCTTCAGAAATGCTTTCCTTGCCATTGCCAGTCTACATTTTATATCCTCTCTACTTCAACCGTCATCAGTTATTTTGCTCCCCAAACAGCGAAAATAAAAACGGTAAAACCTATTAACGGCTACTTTTTATCTGCGAAAGCTAAACACTTAACTTAGGAACTTATATTTAAGATATACGAAATTGGTGAACTTTAACTACTTTTTGAAAAGCCATAAAGAGTGAAAAAACTACAAAAATCGAACTCAAAATCAGAGTTAGCACCATATAGTTAAATTTTACGTTGTTTCATTGTGGTTAGGTAATATAGTATGAACTGATGTTACCCATTTTTGACTTCAGATAACTCCTGAGGGGCTACACCTCACGCAGTCTGCGTACTTCAGACTCGGAGGACCCTCATCAACTCATAATTACGGGTGCCGGTTTTTAGTTTTTTTTTTTTTGTATCTAAACCTAAAATAAAGTTAAAAGTACGAACAACCATCATCCCCTGCAGGTCCGTTGTATCTCTTTTCATTATCTCAGAACATCTTCCCCAAGTTTGCCCATTGCTTGGTCGTTTGAATGAGAACCTGGCCTTATGGCGGAGCGATGTAACGGGCCCCTCGACCTGCAATAGAGTCTAAGAGTATTAGTACCGTATGAATGCAACCAAGTATATCATCTGGGGAGACTGCACTATCAACAGCACACTTATTTTAAAGATGTAGAAGAAAGGCCAAAACTTGGTCACCCACAATGCAGATCCTGGTTTTTGCACGTGGGTATCTGAAGGAGTCGTCCCAAGACATGGTACAATAAAATTAATCATATCTAAAACGCCATAGAACCACCTCCGACCTGAACTGCGCGTTACACACATCAATTGGCCGTCGGTGACTTGTATGCCTTCCATCTTTTGAAAAGAGGTAAAATTCTTCGGAGTACACAATACTCCTTCCGTCCACTTTTGTCAGTTTTCTGAACCGTGTTCTGAATGGTGGAACAATGGCTTAGCGTCACAGAATGAAACGCCTTTCATATTATTTTACGTACAGAGTGTTTACAATTAAACTTTCCCTACCTGAGCCAGTCTAGACGGAAAACTACCGTATGGACACCCAGCCTTACAGGAATGATGTTTAGGCAGTGCGCTGTAGAATTGGCGTTATTGGTAGTGCTAATGTTCAGGCTCATCGCAAGGGCCGATACTGGTACGATGACGTAGGGTTCAAACAAAAACAGTGAGCATTACAGATGCACGCAGTGAGCATGGGCCTCGACAACGTGAGCGGAGCTTTACTCGTAAAGCTGTTTTATCAAAACAACAGCAATAGTGGTGCTGCTCTTCGAAAGTATCGACGCGTTAAAGGAATACGGAAAGGTCGTCTTTCGCACCGGGATAAAGAATGGGATTCACAAGTTCGAATTAACTCTGGCACTTTGGGGATCGCTCCTGGGAGAGTCCGGCGGCCAACTGCACCGCAAGTTATTGCAGAGATTAAAGCTGCGGTGGGCGAGAATGTTGTGTGTCACGGCAGCAGAACAATCCGTAGTCCAGCACCCCACCTGAGCTGTTCATGGCAGCAGTACGGCAATCACTAGTTCGGCTCTAGGCTGTCGTGGATTCAGACGTCTCTCACACTGACCGTCGTCTGTAACCTGGAACGTAACGATGGTACACAACTGACAAATGTTAAATGTTATGTGTAATTTAAAATCAGTTTCTTTCAATTCTTTATTCGTTACTTCTCTTCCCCATGTCCTTACAAATGTTCCCACAAAGTACCATTTTCTCACTATCTCTCAATTTTCTTGGGGGGGGGGGGGGGGGGGAGGGGAGATTCTCAAGTAGCGAAAGTTTAATAATGACCACCCTATGTGTAGTACAACAAAAGCCAAATTAGAGGGAGTCTTCACTCTGTATGGCACAAGTACCCGGAGCATGCTATATTTGTCGGAGGCGACTTCAACCTATCTAGTATAGACTGGGATGTCTATGAATTCATTACAGGTGGTAGAGACAAGCCGTCGAGTGAATTACTTTTGAACAATCCGAAAACTGTCTTGAGCAGCTAAATCGACATCCAACGCATAATGGAAATATTTTAGATCTGGTAGCCACGAACAGACCAGACCTCATCGACGGTGTCAGTGTTGAGACAGGGATTAGTGATCATGATGTTGTCTTTACGACTATGGTTACGAAAGGTAAAAAATCGATCAAGAAGGCTAGGAGATTATTCTTACTAGAAAGAGCAGATAAACAGTTCTTAGCATCCCACTTAGTAAATGAATCAACTTCATTTACTTCCGGTACGATGGACGTGGAAGAATTAAGGGCAATTTTAAACACATTGTAAATCACGCATTGGACAAGTATGTGGCGAAAAAGGTGGCAATTCGGAGAATGCTCAGGAAGCAAAGACAGTTGTACTCGCGGTACAAGAAACATCGGGAGAATGAGGACAGGCAAAAGTTAGTAGAGATTCGTGCTGCTGTAAAAAGAGCGATGCGCGAAGCATTCAACCACTACCACCCTCGTACCTTAGCAAAATATCTTGCTGAAAACCCTAGAAAATTCTGGTCTTACGTAAAATCGGTAAACGGGTTGAAGGCTTCCATCCAGTCACTCACTGATCAGTCTGGCCCGGCAACGGAAGACAGCAAAAAGACAGCAAAACAAAAGCTGAAATTTTAAATTTAGCATTTGAGAAATCTTTCACGCAGGAAGATCGTACAAACATATCGCCGTTTGCGACTCGTACAGATTCCCGTATGGAGGACATAGTGATAAACATTCCTGGGGTTGTGAAGCAGCCGAATGGGTTGAAAATAAATAAATCGCCAGGTCCTGATGGGATTCCAATTCTTGCCCAACGTAAACTCCCGAGCGACTGGAAAGAAGCGCAGTCGACGCCTGTATATACATAAGAAGGGTAGAAAGACGGATCCTCAAAATTACAGACCAATATCCTTAACATCGGTTTGTTGCAGGATTCTCGAACATATTCTCGGTTCGAATATAATGAATTCCCTTGACACAGAGAAGTTGCTGTCCATACATCAGCACGGCTTTAGAAAGCATCGCTCCTGCGAAACGCAACTCGCCCTCTTTTCACATGATATCTTGCGAACCATGGATGAAGGGTATCGGACGGATGCCATATTCCTTGACTTCCGGAAAGTGTTTGACTCGGTGCCCCACTGCAGACTCCTAACTAAGGTACGAGAATATGGGATAGGTTCCAAAATATGGGAGTGGCTCGAAGACTTCTTAAGTAATAACCCAGTACGTTGTCCTCGATGGTGAGTGTTCATCGGAGGTGAGGGTATCATGTGGACTGCTCCAGGGAAGTCTGGTAGGTCCGCTGTTGTTTTTTATCTACATAAATGATCTTTAGGATAGGCTGGATAGCAATGTGCGGCTGTTTGCTGCTGATGCTGTGGTGTACGGGAAGGTGTCGTCGTTGAGTGACTGTAGGAGGATACAAGATGACTTGGACAGAATTTGTGATTGGTGTAAAGAATGGCAGCTAACTCTAAATATAGATAAATGTAAATTAATGCAGATGAATAGGAAAAAGAATCCCATAATGTTTGAATACTCCATTAGTAGTGTAGCGCTTGACACAGTCACGTCGATTAAATATTTCGGCGTAACATTGCAGAGCGATATGAAGTGGGACAAGCATGTAATGGCAGTTATGGGGAAGGCGGGTAGTTGTCTTCGGTTCATTGGTAGAATTTTCGGAAGATGTGGTTCATCTGTAAAACACTAACACGACCTATTCTTGAGTACTGCTCGAGCGTTTGGGATCCCTATCAGGTCGGATTGAGGGAGGACATAGAAGCAATTCAGAGGCAGGTTGCTATATTTGTTACTGGTAGGTTTGATCATCACTCTAGTGTTACGGAACTCGGGCCGGAGTCTCTAGGGGAAGGGAGGCGTTCTTTTCGTGAATCGCTACTGAGCAAATTGAGAGAACCAGCATTTGAGGTTGACTGCAGTAGAATTTTATTGCCGCCAACTTACATTTCGCGGAAAGACCACGAAGATGAGATAAGAGAGATTAGGGCTCGTACAGAGGCATATAGGCAGTCATTTCTCCCTCGTTCTGTTTGGGAGTGGAACAGGGAGGGAAGACGCTAGTTGTGGTACGAGTTACCCTCCGCCACGCACCGTATCATGTATTGTGGAATATGTATGTAGATGTAGATGTAGAAAGGCAGATAGATGTAAATCAAGGTAACTGGCACCGATGAACATGAGGAGTAGGGAGAGAAAGACGAAGAACAGTCTAATAGAACACAGTGTTGAGATGATAAAAAGAAAGAGACGTGACAGATAGAGAAATGAAAACAGCAAGAAGCGTAAGTGATAGAGGTGAGAGCATTATTTTAATGTTTGACAGAGTGAATCGTTATCTGTGAAATGGGAGGAACAGTGTCAAATATTACTGATAATCGACAGGGCATTAGGTTTTACGCAGACTGCAGAATAACTATTTCCCATGTGCACAGCAGCAACAGAGAAGTAATCACCGAATGTTTTAGATTACTGATGTGCGCACTAGGGTAGGCATGTTGGACCTCCTATCGCGATTACCATGTGGCATCAGCTCCGTGATATTTGTTGCGACTTCCAACAACTGTGCACAAAAGTCCCACGTTCTCAGCTAGTGCCTTCTCTGTAAGTACTTCAACTCAGTCTTATGTATCTTCATCTCTTCAGAAAGATGTTTGCAGCCGTGAAGGCAGAGAACAAATATATTGTGGGGTTTTGGAATTTTTTGCATAAGAGGTGCATCTGCCTTGGGCATAACTCCATATTGATGAATTCGCCGAGAAAGACTGCAATCGCATATAACTCCATATTGTCGGCGTTGTATCTCAGGACTCTCCTTTACCAATGGCCGTAAATCAAATTTAGTTTCTTCCCCTACTCACTAATATTTCTTCAGTTTCAAAGAAAGAACGATTAATGACCTCTTCAGTAATAACGCAACACCGAAATATGTAGTTTTGGGTACTGATGCTGATGTATTCTCCGCAGTATTAATAATTAACAGATCTCATTGTTGATGTACCCTCCACGTTAAATACGCTTCATCACACATAATCAAGTTGATAGCTGCAGCTAGTGATTCATAATAAACGGAGAACCGTGACTGCCGATGGTATCTTCGGAATATAAACCTTAGATCACTAATCTTTGCATGGAAAATTTTGTAAAACTACTTTTATAATCCCATGAAGCGCTTTTGTGGTAATACACATTCGACGCAAGAGGTAAATAGCGGAGGCACAAGGACCACTAGGTTAGTGTACATAGTGCACTTACAACTTCGTTCAGGAATGTCACTGACTATATCCTTAATGGTGATTGTGTGTATGTTGATGAAATAACTGCATTTATTACAATACAATGCGCTTTTTTCTTTATTCTTAGACATACACGCGTGTCTGAAGAGACAATGTCTTTGATCATTTGCTGCTGTGAAAGTCACGAAATGGAATCTGTTACTGTGAATACATAGTAGTGTCAGGTACTTGTTGAAATTAAAATTTACCCCGGACCGGGACTCGAACCCGGGTTCCCCGCTCGTCATGAGTGGTCGCCTTAACCACATCTCAAATCCGAATACGCAGTCAGTCCACACGCACACGCATTCGTCACTCTAAGCATAGGAAGAGCATATTTATTATTTTGTATCGACTTTTAGCCCTGTCAAAGGAGATTATGTTATTAATGACCACAGTGTCTATTTTGAGGCTGTAACTGTATTTATTGCAATAATGTGTCCTTCAGTTATGCATGCACGTCGGCGTGAAATCTCATTCAATGGCGTAGAGTTGTCTTCAGTGACGAGTTTCGCTTCGAAGTGAGCCCTGACGACCGGCGAAGACGTTCCCGGACAGTGGTGGGATACCTACCTCATCCTTGCGTGCCATAATGACCGACAACCAGGGATAATGGGCTTTGTTGCCATTCCTTTTCTTAGGAGGACCCATTTGGTTGTGTCAGGAGCCCAATTATAGCACGCCCGAACACGGGGAGAGTTTCTGCTGCCCGTCTTCGTGCTTGGCAAACCCTGCCTTGGCCAATACGTTTTCCGGGTATCTCCCAATCTGAGAACGTTTGGAGCATTATGGGCAGGGCCTTCGAACCAGCTCGAGATTTAGACCATCTAAAATGCCAGTTGGTCACAATTTGGCACGATATCCCTCGGGATGGCATTCAACAACCCTGTCAATCAAGGCCAAGCAGAATAACTGCATGCACAGGGGCCAGAGGTGGCCGACGCGTTAATGACTTGCTCAATTTGTGAAACTGTTTGCCTTGAATAACTCACCCAATTTTTCTTAAATTATAAATTCAGTTAGATCTTGTATCTGTAAACTCCAAAAGTTTCTTTTTTGTAGTACTTTACACTCCTCATCGTCCTGTACAACTTGTCGCGTATATTACTGAACATCTCTCGGCCTCAGTGACTATGCGGTTACGAGTCAGACTCCCATGCAGATGAAGCAGGTTCAGTTCCCAGTGCTACCCAGAATCATTCCTAGATGGGAAGACTAGAACTGGGTGTACTCAGTACAGAATGAAGAGCTACCTTAATGACAAACTATGACCTACCTTAACGACAGAAAGGTGCTCCAAGGTGTGGCAAAGCCGACAACGTGTTGAGACCCAATACCTCCCCATACCGCAACCAAATGACGCCATGTGGCTGAGGATTAACAGCGTCGTCTAGACATTATCCCAGAGTTACTTTACAACCCTATATCTATGTACGCAGTTCTTCGGTCATGTACACTGTCCAGCGAGACGTCCAGGAAGAGACACTAAGGTTGTAGGAGATGACAACATGGATGTGGAGCCATGCCGACTCCAGTGCTGCTGCCACCTACGCTAGTTTTCTCTGTTGATGAGCCAAGACTCGTACAGCCCGATCGAGGTGGTCTCACAGATTCACGATTGGGTTTAAATCCAGGAGGTTTGGTGGCCAGGGGAACTGGGTAAAATCATCCTGGTGCTCTTCGAAACACGCGGTGTGAGCAGTGCATTGTGCTGCTGGTAGATATCATCGTGCCGAAGTAGGGGTGGGATGTATACATACTTGTGTTGATCCATTGTGGCTTGTAGTATGACATGATCATCCAGAGAATGCAACGAATACTTTTTCCAGACCACAGCACTCCCTTTCGACTATTGTTGTGGGGTGTCTGCCTTCAACCGTTTCATGCCACACACGGCAAAGGCCCTGTGTCCAATAGAGCATAAAACTTGATTCGTCTGAAAGGTCACCTGTCGCCACTCAGTGGACGCCCAGTTACGGTATCGGAGGGAAAATACCATCCTTCGTCGCCGACGAAAAGCAGTCAGCATGGGTGCATGAACCAGGCGCCCGCTGCGGAGCCCGTGTGCAGCATTGTTTTCTGAACGGTCGTTGTTGGGACACTTTTGGTTGTAGCCCCTTACTTCATCTGGGAGGTCAGCTTCTCGATATCTGCACGTCTATTCGCAAGTACACACCTCGGCAGGTGGCGTTCAACCATGTCGTCTGTGTCCCGTGGTGCACAACAGTTGCCCGGGTGCCAGTTTTGGATAGCGCCATTTTGCTATGCATGGCATATTTTAACCACAGCGGCACGTGAGCGGTTTAAAAACATAGCCCTTTCGGAAATGCTTCCAATGTAGGGCCGAAAGCCAACGACCATCCCTTTTAGAGGTCTGACAGATGGAAACTTCCTGGCAGATTAAAACTATGTGCCGGACCGAGACTCGAACTCGGGACCTTTGCCTTTCGCGGGCAAGTGCTCTGCCAACTGAGCTACCGAAGCACGACTCACGCCCCGTCCTCACAGCTTTACTTCTGCCAGTACCTCGTCTCCTACCTTCCAAACTTAACAGAAGCTCTCCTGCGAACCTTGCAGAACTAGCCCTCCTGAAAGAAATGATATTGCGGAGACATGGCTTAGCCACAGCATGGGGGATGTTTCTGGAATGAGATTTTCAGTCTGCAGTTTCATATCAGCGCACACTCCGCTGCAGAGTGAAAATCGCATTCTGGAAACATCCCCCAGGCTGTGGCTAAGCCATGTTTCCGCAATATCATTTCTTTCAGGAGTGCTAGTTCTGCAAGGTTCGCAGGAGAACTTCTGTTAAGTTTGGAAGGTAGGAGACGAGGTACTGGCAGAAGTAAGGCTGTGAGGACGGGGTGTGAGTCGTGCTTGGGTAGCTCAGATGGTAGAGCACTTGCCCGCGAAAGGCAAAGGTCCCGAGTTCGAGTCTCGGTCTGGCACACAGTTTTAATCTGCCAGGAAGTTTCATATCAGCGCAGACTCCGCTGCAGAGTGAAAATCTCATTCTGTCTGACAGATCGCTCCGCTTCGCATTAAGACATCTTCCCGACGCGCTTTATGTATCCTTTAGTCCTAGTGCTGCCCCTTATCGTCTGTGTAAGGTCACTGCGAGTTAATTTCGAACATAGACGGTGGTCACCTTAATGTGACGCGACCGTGTATTACGACACGCTGCTTGCACCACCTACCACTTTCCATATTCAGTCCACAGTCATTATTCTCTCGCTGTTTACTATTCTCAGTACTATGTAACATGTTTCACACGCGTCAAATTTCTTCAGTATTAATGGTTACTGAATATTTAGCAATATCAAAAATAACTCCATTAGAGAGTTTCTACAAAACAAACAATGTTTGATCACAGAAATAAATGTATCGAAACACTGATAGGAAACAAATAGCTCAGCGAATCCGAATTTGGTGAGAAATGTGGTTAACAGGTCAGAAAAGTAAAATTCTACCTATTAAATTAAAGAAAAATGAAGTGATTTGTTCCACGTAACGTCAGCAAGCAGTCTAAAGTTCAGTCGCTCAATAATCATAATGGTACTGAAAAAAATTGATGCTCCTGTTAGTCCATAACACTATACTATTTCTTCTGGATCTGATGCACTGAAAAAGATAGAATCGTCTTTTCAATCAACATATACCCCGAAACGATTGACTTCTAAATCCACATCCACATTTGGCAAACCGCAGTGAACATTGTACCACAGAATGACTTCCGTTGTACTACATACTAAGGTTTTTAAAAGTATCTTTGCGAAGTTCAATTAGCCTAATCTTTTCCTCGTGGGCGCTATCGGAATGCTATGTAGGGAGCTGTACCTTATTCCTAGATTCCTCTCATAAAACTTGCTCTTAAAATTTTGTAAGTACATCTTACGGAGATAGGTGTGGTGTACTGACAAATAATCAGGCTTTAATAAGATATTATTTGAAGTTTTCAGAGATATGTAACAGACGATAGAGGCAGCTTGTCCAGGGAATAATCCGGATTTCAATACAAGGGGTAGTTTAATGTACACTGAGTGGAAGGCAGCCGTTGTCGTTAATGAAGGGTGCGAGCAACAGCCTGATTTTTGTCAACATATTGAGAACTGCATGGTCAACAGCTTCAGAAGGTGATTTGAATATTTTTCTAAATTCCAGAATAGCGTGGTATAAGGAAGATTCTGTTGGTATTGAAATCTGTTCTGTGACTCGGGGGAAAATTTTAATTAAGTGTTATAACGTTTACTTTTGCAGTTATTGAAGCATTCTTTAAATGCTCCTTGTTGATGTTATTGCACTAAATAAAGCCAGCAGTAGTTCATTTTTTGCAACAAAATCATACTTTTAAGCGTTTTTTTAATTAGTTCACATAAAAACTGTTAGAGTACTGAATTTTAAATCCTAAAATGTAACAGTATCTCTGTAGCAAAGAAATTTTCACATATTAAAAAATCCACGGTTTAAACTTACGCATCAAAATTACAATCCTTTGAATTAAAGAGAGAGTCAGCAAAATTTACATTATATGTTGGGATTCAGATTTCCCTTTAACACCACTCAGAACACATTTTATTTTGACTAACACTGAGTATTTAATTGGAGAAACAGGAATGTGCCAATTACAGCTGTGCTGATGTTCTTCCTCTGAATGATCCTCTCGTATACTAGGAGAATTGTGATGACTGGCTGTTACAAAATGGTCGTCTTCTTCGTACATTTCTGTATCAATGATATCGTCTTCCATACGACGCCTAAGAATTTCATCATTCTCAGGGTCGCTAAAGTTGGCACAGCCTTGCCAACACATTTTTGTACTATAGCGAAAGAAACACGTACTTCATGAGGCGCGTTCTAGGAAATCCCAACACCTGTCAACAATAGGCATAGGAGGCAGTAAAATATTGTAGGATATACGATTTAAGGAGGGAAGGAGGAGGTGGATGTAGAAGCATTCAGCCAGAATTAATTTTGGAGACTGGAGTTAGAAAATTACAGCGCTGTCAGAGAAACGACACATGGTCAGTTTTGGGCTATGAAATGGACATGTTAGGGATCGGGATTCTTCCACAACCACGAAAAAATGCCAAAAAGTATCATTTCTAATACGAAAGAGAACTAGCGCATGTAAAGCCTTTCTTAAAAATGAGTTGCCACGATAATGAATTGGCCATAAGTGGCATACGAAGTGTCTTGCATTGCCCCTTCCCCCCCCCCCCTCCCCCTAGCGCTCCGCCGTCCCCCCCGAGACCCGCTTAATCTCACTATACGTGATCTCTCATTTTCTGGTGATTGATGAAAGACCTCACCTACGTGTCTTCCCTTCGAACAACCTCCGGTGAGCTACGACACCGCATACCAAAAATCAGCAAATACTAGTACAGTAACGCAATGCACGCTTAAAACAGTATTTGATGAGTCTGACTATCATCTCGATGTTTGTTATGTGTCCGGCGAACAGCACATTTCACGTTTATGAACGTAGATGAAGTCTTCAATCCTAACATAACTGTCAAAAGTCTCTCAAGTCTGTATGTATATGCGTATAAAAGATGTAAAATCGGACGATGCTTTTTGATATTCAAAATTTGTAGTCCAATAAAGATAAATGTCTGTAGGGGAAAAATAACTTAGCTTGCACTAGTGCTGCAGACGATGCTTTGAAAATTATCCGAAACCCCATGTCATTTGATGCGTGACCTGCAGTGGAGATTAATAGCGATGGACGAGCACAACGCTTCATTTCAGGCGCCCGTCACAGCAATCTGCGCCCTCTGATGGATGAGTTTGAAAACAAGCCACATCTGTTCCAATATCGCTCTCTTTCTCCCTCCCTCTCTCTCTGCGAGTATGTGTGTGTGTGTGTGTGTGTGTGTGTGTGTGTGTGTGTGTGTGTGTATGCGTGCGTGCGTGTCTGTGTGTGTTTTAATGTGTGGGTTCATGGAGGCCCTTCCATCACTGCTCAAATACAGATTCAGAAAAATATCGTTAACATTAGATATGATCTTTCCATTTAATCATTGCGCCAATTAATTCGTGTACTGATATACGACAGCATCATGTCAACGAGCTGACTGACTGTATCGTTCGATATCGGACAGTCGAAGTGTATCGCTTATGAATTGGTTTATTAGGTGGCCAGTTAAGAAAAGTAGATTATAATTAAAATGGAAGAAGGTGTTACAGCGTGTTGCACATTTGTTTTAGATTTATTAGGAATAAGAGAGGAAGTCATAGACGGATTGCAAGGGGAACGATACACCAAAACTTGCGGTGTTAAACGACGCTGCACTTCTCAACGCAAATGAGGAAAATGTACGATAGCTGTTAAGTTGAATGAATAAGTTTTTTAGTAAGGAAAGCGCTGCAAAGATAGTAAAAACAATATCAAACAAGAGAGCCAAAGGGTACAAGACATATTCATTTATAGTGCAAAATATAGTTACATGTGTAAACATTTTAGACATATTTTCCAAGAAAGCTGCCGAGTGAGATTCAGAGGTATATTTAAAACCAAAAAATAGTAATTATTTAAGAGCAAATACCGTTAAATTTAATTTAGGGCACTTGTCGCTGTGTTTATCCTTGATATAGAAGTGAATATTTAGCGTTCTAATTGTGCTTTTTCTTAAAAAGTGCCATTTGAAATCCCGATAGAAGCGACGGAGGCCGAAATTTTGTGTGGTAAAAATTTAGAAAATTCTATTTAAATTTCTTTATTGGTATAAATTTACTTAAAACAAGGCAGCTACTAGTTTCAGGAGAGTCCACACTTTCTATAGAACTAAAATTAAACGTTTCTGAATCGTGTTCACGAACACATTTCGTATTATTTACTACATGGACAGAAAGGATATAGGTCTAAATTTTCTGGTTTACAGACTAAGCTGTTGAAGAATGTAAATGGTTTAATATGGCTAAGTCTCGTGTGCTCTTAGAGATATCTTCGACGCTGTGCGCCTATTGCATGGTAAACTATTGACTTATAAAGGCTTACAAACCTAACCAAACAGTCTTGGTGACGCGAATTCCGTGAAAATAAAATAACTATTAGTTCATTCTTTCATTATTATACACTGAAAAGCCAATGAAAATGGTACACCTGTCCAATATCGATAGGGGCCCCGCGAGCACGCAGAAGTGCGGCAGCACGATGAGGCATGGACTCGACTAAAGTCTGAAGTAGTATTGAAGGGAATTTACACCATGAATCCTGCAGGACTGTCCATTAATCCGTAATAGTAGGAGGGGGTGAAGATCTCTTCCGAACAACGCGTTATAAGGCATCCCAGATACGCTCAGTAATGATCATCTCTGGGGAGTTTGGTGGTCAGCGGATATGTTTAAACACAGAAGAGAGTTGGTGGAGCCACTCTGCAGCAATTCTGGACGTGTGGGGTGTCGCATTGTCATGATGAAATTGCCCAAGTCCGTCGGAATGCACAACAGACATGAATGGATGCAGATGATCAGACAGGACGCTTACGTATGTACCACCTTTAAGGGTGGTATCTAGACGTATCAGAGGTCCCCTATGACTCCGACTGCAAGCGCCCCACACATTACAGAGCCTACAACAGCTTGAACAGTCCCCTGCTTACATGCAGGTCCATGGGACCATGAGGTTTTAGAGAAAGAAGGACCCTTTGTTGTATGATCATATGATAGCGGAACAAACACTGGTAGCAGTTACTTCTGTAAAATATCTGGGAGTATGCGTACGGCACGATTTGAATTGGAATGATCATATAAAATTAATTGTTGGTAAGACGGGTGCCAGGTTGGGATTCATTGGGAGAATCCTTGGAAAATGTAGTACATCAACAAAGGAGGTTGCTTACAAATCACTCGTTCGACCCATACTTGAGTATTGCTCATCAGTGTGGGGTCCGTACCAGGTTGGGTTGACAGAGAAAATAGAGAAGATCCTAAGAAGAGCGGCGCGTTTCGTCACAGGGTTATTTGGTAAGCGTGACAGCTTTATGGAGGTGTTTAGCAAACTCGAGTGGCAGACTCTGCTAGAGAGGCGTTCTGCATCGCGGTGTAGCTCGCTGTCCAGGTTTCGAGAGGGTGCGTTTCTGGATGAGTTATCGAATATATTGCTTCCCCCTACTTATACCTCCCGAGGAGATCACGAATGTAAAATTAGAGGGATTCGAGCGCGCACGGAGGCTTTCCGGCAGTCGTTCTTCCCGCGAACCATATGCGACTGGAATAGGAAAGGGACGCAATGACAGTGGCACGTAATGTGCCCTCCGCCACACACCGTTGGGTAGCTTGCGGAGTATATATGTAGATGTAGATGTAGATCGAGGTATTTCGTTGAACGGTTCGCACGCTGACACTTGTTGATGGCCCAGCATGGAAACCTGTAGCAATTTGCGGAATGGTTGCACTTCTGTGGCGTTGAACGCTTATCTTTAGTCGTCGTTGGTTCCGTTCCTGCAGGATCTTCTTCCGGCCGAAACGATGTCGGAGATTTGATGTTTTACCGGATTCCTGATATTCACGGTACACTCGTGAAATGGTCGTACGGGAAAATCCCCACCTCATCGCTACCTCGGAGATGCTGTGTCCCATCGTTCGTGAACCGACTATAGCACCACGTTAAATCTCACCTAAATCTTGATAACCTGCCATTGTAGCAGCAGTAACCGATCTAAGAACTTCGCCAGGCGCTTGTTGTCTAATATAGCCGTTGTCAACCACAGCGCCGTATTCTGCCTGTTTACACATCTCTGCAATTGAATACACATGCCTAACCAGTTTCTTTGGCGCTTCGGTGCGTATCTAAATCAGTGCACAAAAGCAGCAACAGCGCAATACACTTAGTACCATTTCTTATTGCATTCACATCTTTGACGAACTTAATTGATTCTTTTAACATAATTCTTTTTTCGAGACTGACTATAAGAGAGGTATATAGTAACTGAGTAGGGGGTTTTGTTACCAAACCTGTAGCAAATTTTTTGACTTGGTTGGGCTTGAGCGGAGAATGTAGTAGGGAATACGACTGAAAAATGGAAGAGGCTATCTCCTGTAACTGCAGTGTGTTTGCAGCAACACTTGACTGAGAAGCAGGGCGGTAAAATGGCTGCCATTCAAGCACATTTGGGGTAAACAAGGAATTAGTTGACCATGATCAAGAGGGGTAGAGGGAAAAAGGATCGTATGGAACTGGCAGTTGGCAGGAAGGCAGGGAGAAAGAGAATGCGATATGAGTTATATTGTCTACCACTGCCAAAACTGAGAGAAGAAAAGCCTCAGGTAAGAGTAATATACAGCGAACTTCAACAGAGATCTGAAGGCCTTTGAAGTATAAAGAACTGCAATTTCAGTCATCAGCAGTATAATTAAACCTTTATTCTCCACCGGTTTCAGCCACTCAGACCATGATGGGAAATACACTCCTGGATATGGAAAAAAGAACGCATTGACACCGGTGTGTCAGACCCACCATACTTGCTCCGGACACTGCGAGAGGGCTGTACAAGCAATGATCACACGCACGGCACAGCGGACACACCAGGAACCGCGGTGTTGGCCGTCGAATGGCGCTAGCTGCGCAGCATTTGTGCACCGCCGCCGTCAGTGTCAGCCAGTTTGCCGTGGCATACGGAGCTCCATCGCAGTCTTTAACACTGGTAGCATGCCGCGACAGCGTGGACGTGAACCGTATGTGCAGTTGACGGACTTTGAGCGAGGGCGTATAGTGGGCATGCGGGAGGCCGGGTGGACGTACCGCCGAATTGCTCAACACGTGGGGCGTGAGGTCTCCACAGTACATCGATGTTGTCGCCAGTGGTCGGCGGAAGGTGCACGTGCCCGTCGACCTGGGACCGGACCGCAGCGACGCACGGATGCACGCCAAGACCGTAGGATCCTACGCAGTGCCGTAGGGGACCGCACCGCCACTTCCCAGCAAATTAGGGACACTGTTGCTCCAGGGGTATCGGCGAGGACCATTCGCAACCGTCTCCATGAAGTTGGGCTACGGTCCCGCACACCGTTAGGCCGTCTTCCGTTCACGCCCCAACATCGTGCAGCCCGCCTCCAGTGGTGTCGCGACAGACGTGAATGGAGGGACGAATGGAGACGTGTCGTCTTCAGCGATGAGAGTCGCTTCTGCCTTGGTGCCAATGATGGTCGTATGCGTGTTTGGCGCCGTGCAGGTGAGCGCCACAATCAGGACTGCATACGACCGAGGCACACAGGGCCAACACCCGGCATCATGGTTTGGGGAGCGATCTCCTACACTGGCCGTACACCACTGGTGATCGTCGAGGGGACACTGAATAGTGCACGGTACATCCAAACCGTCATCGAACCCATCGTTCTACCATTCCTAGACCGGCAAGGGAACTTGCTGTTGCAACAGGACAATGCACGTCCGCATGTATCCCGTGCCACCCAACGTGCTCTAGAAGGTGTAAGTCAACTACCCTGGCCAGCAAGATCTCCGGATCTGTCCCCCATTGAGCATGTTTGGGACTGGATGAAGCGTCGTCTCACGCGGTCTGCACGTCCAGCACGAACGCTGGTCCAACTGAGGCGCCAGGTGGAAATGGCATGGCAAGCCGTTCCACAGGACTACATCCAGCATCTCTACGATCGTCTCCATGGGAGAATAGCAGCCTGCATTGCTGCGAAAGGTGAATATACACTGTACTTGTGCCGACATTGTGCATGCTCTGTTGCCTGTGTCTATCTGCCTGTGGTTCTGTCAGTGTGATCATGTGATGTATCTGACCCCAGGAATGTGTCAATAAAGTTTCCCCTTCCTGGGACAATGAATTCACGGTGTTCTTATTTCAATTTCCAGGAGTGTATGTTAAGTAGAAGAGGAATGCATCTTTCTGTGAGATCTTTTGAAAGAAGGTACTCAACATCTAACAGTCAGATGAATTGCTTTTTCACCTAATTTATTTTCTTTTCCCCCAGTATCACTGTCCGTAACCGATAGATAATAAAGGTTCATTTATACAGCTGATGTTGAAAAACGAAGTTCTGTGAGTATCTGACGGTTGTATAAATTCACCTCACTAATATATTAATTAGTGTAAAGTGTTAGGAAGAAGGTAGTTCTGTTGCTAGGTATTGGCCTTGGGAGAGGTGTAGGCCCTCATTTCAAGAAAACTTTAAACAGCGTTCCAGACCACTAGCATTTTAAAATTAAATGCAACGCTAAGTGAAGTGAGAAAGAATTTTGAGTTTTTATATACGGAATTTTCACCCTCGGGGCAGCCAGTAACCCGTAGAGGGTGCGTCCTTAGGTGGCGGATAAGGGGCCCGCATCTCGTGGTCGTGCGGTAGCGTTCTCGCTTCCCACGCACAGGTTCCCGGGTTCGATTCCCGGCGGGGTCAGGGATTTTCTCTGCCTCGTGATGGCTGGGTGTTGTGTGCTGTTCTTAGGTCAGTTAGGTTTAAGTAGTTCTAAGTTCCAGGGGACTGATGAGCATAGATGTTAAGTCCCATAGTGCTCAGAGCCATTTGACCCATTTTTGCGGATAGGGGGATGCCTACCAGATATGGGTGGTAGGAGGGAAATAAAATACCTCCGGCGGACCAACAGAAAAACTGCTGTCCAGCAGTCGGATGTTGAATCATGAAGCACTAGGCCTACAGCTTAAAACTGTGGTTCGGCGAAAGACCCTCGTGGCAGGCAGGCCAATACACTTCCGTCATCATCATGGCTCAATGTCGAAATATAAAGGAATCGAAAAAGCTAGGGCGCTCACCGCAGGCGACTCGCGTCATCCAGGCTCGAATGGCACGAGAAATGAGCAGGGGTTACCGACTTTTTCAGAGCAAGGTCGTCTAATCAAGAGAGCTCTAGTAGCAAAATTTGTCACTCTTAATGTCGGGTCAATGACAGAAAGAGCACGTGAAGCAGCGGCAGCATTAAAAAGGCGTAAAACTGTCATCTGCACAGTGCAGGAGACCAGGTAGAGTGGCGCAGAATGACGAGACATTGGTGATGGATATAAATTCATCTCTAATGGCAGCCCATAATCAGTCAAAAGAGTTGGGATGGTTGTTAGTTTGAAATCTAGGGACTCTGTAACAAAAGTAGAGCGATTTGATGACCGTTTGATGAAAGTTGTCTTGGCTACGGACGAGAGGAACATTCATATATTCTCGTGTTACGCTCCGCAAACAGGCTGTATGTAAAAGACAAAAGATATATTTTGGGTGTTGCTTGATGATAAGATCTTAGAAGTGCCACCTGAAGATGCTCTCATCGTATCTGGTGACCTCAATGGTCATGTTGGTTCAAATGCAGATGGATACCGATGCCATTGTAGTAATGGGGCTGGACATAGAAATGTAGATGGGGAGAGGATATTGAACTTTGTAGAAACACACGAACTAGTCATCACGAACACCTACTTCAAGAAGAGGATGTCCCACCTTTGGACTTACTATAGTGGTAATAACATGACCACATAGATTTCATTCTTGTACGGCGACGTGACCTAAACTTCATTTTGGATGCGAAAGCTATTCCATACGAAACAGTTGCTACACAACACCTACCGCTAGTTGTCAAGTTGCGCATCAAACCTCCAAATCAATGAAAGAGATAAAGCAATGGCCCAGCGCGTACTAAATGGTGGCGACTCAAGAAAGCAGAAAGAGATATTATTTCACCCATCACTCTTCCACTGTTACTGACGTAGAAACAACATGGGATGCCCTGAAAGACCGAGTCATAACAGCGGTCCAGGAAAAATTAGGCACCACAAAACCAGGCCGATGTAAAATCGATCGCCAAACATGGCTCTGGACTGAGGAGGTGAAGAAGGCTGTGCATTAAAAATCAGCTATAGCAAAAAGTTCCTCGCCTCTAAGTTAGATGAAAACTGTAAGCATTACCGTGAAGCTAGGGATGCAGCAAAGAAGGCAGCTGCGGCAGCCTAATCAGTGAAGTCTGCGATAAACTAGAAACACCTGCTGTAGAACGAGAAATTTATCGACTGGCGAAGCAAAGCCATAAGCAAACTGCAGACACTGAAAAATTCTGTGGAATCAATGATGAAGAAAACAAACTCATCACCAATAGACAGAAAGTAGCTGAGCGATGGAGGAAATACTTTGAGGAAGTTTGTAATGAGGTGTTTCCACATGCTCCAATTCCAGTATTAACTCCAGTAGAAGGACCCATTGCACCAGTCACCAAGGATGAGGATGTCGAAGCATTACGGAAAATGAAAAATGGAAAGGCAACGGGACCAGATGATCTTCTTGCAGACTGTAGAAATCAAAACACTGGGGTTCATCTGAATAGTTGGCGGATTACTTTAATAAGATACTTGAGTAGGGAAAGATTCCAGCTGACTGGACATGTAGCACAACAGTTCCACTTTGGAAGTAGAAGGGAAGTCGAGCTGAATGTAACAATTACCGCCAAATACGCCTTCAGTCACACACCATGAAAGTATTCGAGCGCGTCATCGATAAAAGGATCCGGCAAATTATCATTCTCTACGTCTGTTAAGGTGGATTCGTGAAGGGCTGTGGGACTACAGCTCGCCTGCTTATCGGAAAGTAGCGTGAGAAGTCAAAGCAATTACACTTTGCCTTTCTCGACCTCGAAAAGGCCTTTGACCGAGTGCCACACGAGTTAATTTGGCTTGCCCTGCGAAAGCATGGAGTACGTGAAGAGCTCGTTAGGTGAATCAGACTGCTCTGCGAGTACACGAAGAGCCGGATACAGTCAGCTGCAGGGCTATCTGACGAATTACGTATTTCCGTGGGACTTCGTCAAGTATCCGCTCTCTCACCGCTCCTATTTATCACTGTCATGGATACCGTCACAAGAAACCTGCAGGAAACCTCATCCTGACGTTACTGTATGCTGATGATGTGCTACTGGCTAGTGAAGATAAGAAAGATCTACAATTTAGAGTCCTAGCCTGGAATGAGCGCCTTGCAGATGTAGGACTACGGCTCAATGTGTTGAAAACATATTACCTTTCCACAAATTTAAATGACTTTGCAACCATCAGAATCAATAGTGTTGACCTCCAAACAGCAAGGACTTTTAAGTACCTGGGTTCGATAATTCCTGCCTAAGGAAATCTCAATGCAGAAATCACCAACCGCCTTAGCAGCGCGTAGCTGTGATGGCGTTCCGTTACTAGAGTATTGAGCGACAAGAAAATGCGAAATAGGCTCAAAAGTAAACCGATCGGTAACCCGTCCATTTGCACTGTATGGGGCTGAATGCTGGCCTTCAATAAAAGAAGTAGAACAAAGACTTGCTGTTATGGAGACGAAAATGCTTAGGTGCACATCGGAATTAACATTTCATGACTAAAGTCACAAATAATGAAGTTCGCAGGCTATACGATGTTGCACCGATAGTAGACAAAATGAGAGAAACTCGCCTACGTTGGTACGGGCATGTCCTTAGAACAGATGAGACATCAGTGGCAATGACTAGTTTCAACTTAAATGTAAATGGAAAACGGCCAGCAAGACGACCATGGCTCGACACCCTGCATGAAGACCTCAAGATGTCAGGCCTTCACTCTGATCAGCCATCAGATAGCAAAAAGTGGCGATAACGAGCCAAAACAGTGGACGCCGCCAGCACGCGGGACAAACGCTGAGGAAGAAGAAGAAGAAGAAGAAGAAGATATACTGAATTTTCGAAAAATGAACATGTAATGATGGTGGATGAGGTGGTAAACTGTTTTGAGAGAATGGGGCACCAGACATGGGTTGTTACCTAGACAAGATGCATTCCTTGGATCGCGGCACCTGTATACACTTTGCCGAGCTGCTCCCGAGTCCTGATCGGCCACGCCTTTGAAGAGCTGTGAGGCGGGTTAATGCTGGGTTAGACATGACATGGATGGCAGCCGGCTACGGACATCCTGTTGTGGTACCAGCCAGGGCTACACCTAAACGGCACTGTGAAGGCAAGGTCAGTACAGCCGATTGATGAAAGTACCAGATGTGCCTCAGGCCACGCGTGCTCAAATATCTGTTGTTATGGTTAGAAATAGGTCTTCTTTGGGATAAATTCAGAGAAATGGTATCCCTGCCCGAAGACTATCTCCACCTGTTAAAAATTCTGAAATAATCATACACAAGATCGAAACTAACGTACCAAATGATACATATATTATAAGTAGTATAAACCCTTGAGGAAAGAGAGATGGGACATTTCACAGACTTGAAAATACTTCATTAAGCATGCAACGAATAAAAAATGAAACATAGCAATCTGAAGTCGAACTCCAATCTTGGAACTGCACACTGGTCTGTGACACTGAACTCTGGTGTAAAGACATATAAATCCTGTCTGTTTTAGCATCTTTATATGGTATCACAGACTCATACAGAAGGATTAGATCAACAGCTGAAGGATCATGCATTTATATCACAAGATAAATACGGGTCAAATCCTTACATGACCTTCCCACAGTAAGTGAAGATGAAAGGTTGGATATACCTGCTATTAAATTAAAAAAAAAAAAAACCTGACAACGTTATGAAATTAAACATCTTGTGTATGTTTTTATCACCCAGTGACAGTGTGGACACATTTAACAATAAATTAAAGAAAGTTCTGAATAACGCTCCAAGTACAAAAATCAACAAAACTTTGTGTGGAGCGATAAACATAGACACAAACATCATAAATGAAACTATTACTGCCTTCATAAATATTCTTGAGTATTATGGGATACTCGTTGTGGCAAATAGTGCAACAACGGTTGCTACAATGACTGCTATCGGTAATTGACGAAATGGTTACAAACATCAACAGCGAGAAGTGTGATGTAGCTGTAAAATATCTTGGACTCAGCCCACTTCTGCCAGATAATAACAGTAAAATCGTGTATTGAAAACATCCCTATACTGCTGGCTCGCAAAGAAACATTTCATGTGTCAGTCCTTCACAAGGACTGGCACATCAAAGCTGGTATGAAGTCTACAGAGAAACCAAAGTAAATAATAAGTCCGTAAATTTTCAACATTATTTAAACTGAACTTTGAAAAGATATTTCCAACAGTACTCACCTAAGTAGCAATGTCTCACAATACAAACGAATAACAAATAGCAGGTATAAGGAAGTCCCAAAAACCTGTATCTCAGTTCCATGAAAAACAGTCGTAATGTGGCAAAGTTCTAAATTTTCTATCAGGGATAAAAATAGATTTTTAGGTAGGTGCTGATGCTGCAAAAAGTCATTTAATAACAAAATAATATGCAATGTAGAAAATAAAAGTAGATAAGCCTGGGATGTCATTGAGAAAGAAATAAGAATAGACAAACAAAGGCATAGCAACCAATTGATGCAGATAGGGTATAAAGTAATAAATCATCCACACCACCAGGCAAACTAAGTGAATGTTGCTGAGAAATTACAACAAAAAATGCCAAATACAAACATAATATCTGAAAATGATTTTGCACTAAGTATAATGATGTTACTACCAGCTGTAGAGCTTGAAGTCCGTAAAATGTACAGACAATAAAGACTGAAATGTCAGTTGGCTAAGGTGAAATACTAGCATGTTGAAACAAAACAGAGCTTACAAGTTTCTTTAAGAAACACAACAAATGAACCATTCACATCACGAAAATTTCAAGAGTATTTAAAACAGGCAAGAGTGGTACCTCTGATAAAGAACACGTAGAATACTACTGGTCCAATTTCCTGCTCTCACCGCTGTCAAAAACTTTAGAATCAATTATAAAAAATAGATAAGCGAAATACGTGAACATATTCAACTTCTTAAGTGAATCATATTTTAGTTTCCAAAGTGGTAGAGGCCCAGAATTAGGCATAGTAGAATTCACAGTCGTAGGACCTCATGTTCTTGACGAAGATGAGTGTGCCACATGCATAATTGAAGATCTTTCTAATACTTTTGATACTGCTGACCATAAGATTATATTAAATAAGTTGGAAGCATCAAGAAGCATGTGTAGTGACTGGGTGTGATCCTACAAAGCAGATATAGTGGAATGAGTAGAGGTAACACATACTGCAAATAAGTCTAAGCTTCCAGGAAAACGCTTATCTAAGCCAAAATACATTCACGTAGGAATTTCTCAGGATATCATATTAGGGCAAAAATTTCAGATATATACCAACGACATTCCCAATAGTGTTAATCATAGGGAAAGAATTCTGTTTGCTGACGATAGCAACATTACAGGTTCTGAGAAGACAAGGGAACTCTCGGCTGAGAAAGGAAATGAAACCCCCAAGCAAGACTACGAATTGTTAATATGCAATAAAGTGACACTGAACAAAAAAAAATGCCGTGAATTATATTTTGAGGAGGAGTTGAAAAGACAGTTAAATTAAATGTAGTTGGAGTCACTATACACAGCATAACAAACGTGAAATTTCTAAGAATGAATACAGATTATCAGTGGAAGTCATGTGAATATGCAAAGATACTTGTAAACATAATGCCACCATCATGCTATGCCTTTGAGTCTTGTGAACACTGTATGAAGCCCAGTGTCTTTTAGTTACATATTACATGCACTCAAATCTTCGGTATGGAATTCAATTGCGGGGGCCAATACTCACATTGTGAACATAGTTGTCACATTACAGGAAATAGCCGTAAGAATATTAACCAAAGTAGTAGTCGAACTAATTTTAAGGATCTTTTCAAAAACTAGGTGATTATAAGTGCTACACCTTGTGAGTAAATTTAAGGAGTAACACCAATAATTATTAGACTAACAACTGTGTTGATGATCAAGCAACAATAGCTAGGCTGAATTTACATTTACCAAGAAAGAATAAAGAGAAACTTCAAAAAAGCATTTTCTGCCGCGGAATAAAGCTGTACAATAAGCAGCCCAAAGAAATTAAAGAGATTATTAAAAGAAATTTATTTAAAACTGCAGTTGGAAAGACATTTTAAGCAATGCATTCTGCAAATTAAAGGATAACACAGTCAGACTTTTGTAACAAATTTAAAAATACATAATTAAAACGATAATAAAATGTATATCACATAATGCGTTCAAACTACATTTCATCCTTCATTTTTTTCTTTTCTGGGAAACATTACCCCAAAGCTGTGCCATTTGTAATACTAGCACCTCATACTCTTTCTGTGCTCTACATGTCACTCCTCTATAGAGGGACGCTGAATCAGTTTTGTGGGTACTCCAGCCCACAGAATGGAAACCAAACAACGTCGCTGTGGTTCTGACATCAGCTGGCACTGTGCGTAGTTTAACGTTATGAAACAATGTGTGTATAGCGTGTGTAACGTGTGTGGTTACTGGAAGAGATAACTGATTGAATGGTGTAGATTGGTCTCTTATATTATTAAATTACTTCTTTGGAAAACAGTTTGGTACACTACAGACAGCCTGAACGAGAGAGCACTGCTTTGAACAGAAGCCACTTGGAATTTCCCAAAGGACCGGTCCAATTGTAAAAGACAGACACAAAACAGCCCTGATTCGACTTCCAGTTTCATTGTGAGACATGTCGTATAACGGATGTTTCCTTCTGTACCGTGTCTGAGAATAACGGATGGTTGATGAGTTTGGTGTGCACCTGACTTGAAAGGCTAAAAGGACCATATTTCATCTAAGAATACATCACAAGAAACGTTCATATAACCCATTAATCATTGGTTTTCGTATGTGTACATGACAGCTGGCTCTGAGCACTATGGGACTTAACATCTGTGGTCATCAGTCCCCTAGAACTTAGAACTACTTAAACCCAACTAACCTAAGGACATCACACACATCCATGCCCGAGGCAGGATTCGAACCTGCGACCGTAGCGGTCATGCGGTTCCAGACTGAAGCGCCTAGAACCGCACGGCCACACCGGCCGGCCATGACAGCTGTATTATCGGGCAAAAAATATACCCCACCGGCAACCTTTCAGAGGTGGTGGTGTGGACCAGAAGAAGAAAAAAAAATGTTCAGTAAACATGCTCTCTAAAATGGTCATTAAAGTCTGTCGGTTTCATTTTATATCCGAGAATGTTTCTTCGACGTGCATGTTGAACAGCAAGGGACCTGCCAAGCTGTGCAGTATTCCTCCAATTTATCGGCCCCTGCTATTATCAGAATTGTGTGTACGACATTATTTATTTGGAAAATTGCTTTCTGAAAGTTCACCGTGTATCGTTACAGGCAAGGCGTCCAAGGAAATTAATTACTCGCATGCCGTTCTTTGGTCTCTGCCTGCTGCACAACAGCCCGCACACCCAAGTGCGACCATTACGTAATTACAATTTTAAATAAGGCTGACAGCAACAACCGTAAATACATTTTCAATATATGAAGTGTACAGGCAACCAGTTGCATGAGTTTAATGTAAAAACTTGACCAAGGATCAATACCACTGAGGATATCTTCTGCGGAAGGAAGTCACGTTAATTACATTACGTTAAAATTCTAATCACACATGATGAACTAAGGAGCCCATGACACGCAATAGAAAATATGGAATAAAATCTTCCACCGATATAGATACACATTGTTAAAAGAGCAGACATTAGACTGCTGGTTTAACAAGCTGCACCCGAATAACAGTTTCTACCGTTTCCTAGGAGGAGTTTATATTTTCTACAGTATGACTTGAGCTCGTCAGCTTATCATGTACGTTTACAATTTTAACGTCATGTAATTTGTGTAATTTTGGAGAAATATCTTCAATCGTATAGATTGATTTACTAAGCCAACATAGTCCATTTTCATCTTGTTTTCTAATAAATTAATTCTGCCGTCGTTGATACAATTTTAAAATTTAATGTATGGAATAAACTCTCTTAAATCTCTCTTGGTATTATGATTTCTAACCGCTGAACTAAAGCAAATCTCAATAAATAAACGTTCTAGAAGTCCTTTTTTCCTCCTCGAAGTGTTATTTTCCCCAACATCAAGTGACTATTTTTATATATATAATTCTACTGTACGTGTGTATGTCACCGAACTCCTCCTAAACGGCTGGACCGATTTGAATGAATTTTTTTTTGTATGCGTTTGGGTGGCACCCTGAATGGTTTAGATTCACAAATGATCCCGCCAGATGGCACTGCAGTCGGTATCTAGGTTATTTATCTATACTGCAACGAAACGGCTGGATTGATTTAAATGAATTTTTGCGAATGCATTCAAGTGGGGGCCTGGATGATTTAGATTCACAAATCAGCCCGGCAGATGGCGCTGCAGTCGGTATCTAGGTTATTTATCCATACCGTAGCTAAACGGCTGGATCGACTTGAATGAATTTTTGTGTATGCATTCAAGTGGGGGCCTCGAAAATTTACATTCTTAAATCAGCACGGTAGGTGGCGTTGCATTTTTCTGTGTAATATTGAGCGTATTGTATTCAGATGTAAGATAAGCATAGGATTTCATTTATTTTCCGACATTTTAATTTGAGTGTATTACATTATGTGTGTTTCGTTATTTTGACATTTTAATTTTTTATGGTATCTTTTGATATTTCAGGTGTCGCATTTCAGTGACTATTAAGTGTATTATATCGACATATAAGTTACGTACATAAAACAATGCCACGTCTTCGTAGACGAGGAAGAATTGTTGGTCGACGGACTCGGAATTCACAGTTAGTACAGAGCCGTCGGTTAAATAGATCGGCAGAAGATCAATTGACGGACAATGAAACTTTAAGAAACCAGGCTGCAATCAGACTTGCTAATGAAAGTCATGAGCAACGCAACCGCCGGAACCATTCAATTCATACTTTCAAGTGACATCATTTGGAGCAACAAACATCATTCAGAATGAGGATGGTTGCAATATTCACTCAGCGTTTAAGATTCAGGGTCAAGTGTATCATCAAATTGGTTCTTTAATGTCGATGCCTGATACCGATTCAAAATTTCTGCAAATCTACTTCATGGGTGATGAGGAGCAGCAAATAAACGCACGCTGCCAGTACAACCATCTCGAGCAGATGAAAGAGCGAGAAATTGTGAGTATTTTAGAACCGTTTTTACAGAATCACAACCAGTTGGTCCAGTTGTTCAATACCGTTTCGAACAGACTGCAAAACGACAACAATATCGCAGACAAAGTACCATCTGGACAGCACACGGGCCGATATAATGCATCGACCATTAATGAAGTTGCAGTTGCTACGGTTGGCGACGTATTAGAACGTCGAGATATACGAATCCAATGCAGAGATAACACAGTGCATACGACTGAAGACAGTCATCGCTCTTACGACGCTTTGCAATATCCATTGATATTTTGGGAAGAAGGAGAGGATGGGTATCATTTAAATATCAAACTAAAAAATGCAGGACAACGTCTGTCGGGTCCACTAGTTGTTAATAAATGTTTATGGTCATATGACTTTCAGATATTTTGGTGCAGCATTAATATACTGCTACGAAATGGTTAATTGAAAATGTGATGCTCGCAAGTCTTTCTACTGCACAGAAGAATTTCTCGAACATTATCGCGGTCGTATATCTATTCTTTGTTCACTTGAGTGGCTTAATTTAAACTTGAATATGAATAAAACTATTCTGGGTATCAGGTGGTCTCCCGCTTTCTCAAGAACATACCAACGTATCCACCAGCTTTGCATAAAACTATTCTGGGTATCAGGCGGTCTCCCGCTTCCTCAAGAACATACCAACGTATCCACCAGCTTTGCAGTAGTGCCCTTCAGAGCTGCAAAGTCGGTAAATCGGTTGGCATTTTGGGTGTTTTTGTGTTTCGTAATGATGGTGTCTGATTGAAAAATATGTTACTGAGACAGACACAGCCCGTAGAGGCCTAAGCCATTATGCTGATTTAAACTGTTCCTTCAACTTACATTCCTTGTGGACGAAACGGAATTTTATTCATTGCGAGCATTCAAGAAACATTTTTGGCGGAACCCCATTACACGCTGAGGTGCCAGTTATAGAGTAGCGACGTGTGCATATACAGATGACGGTAGTATCTAGTACAAAATGTCCAAAAGGACAGTAAACTGAAACAGCTCTCATTTGTAGTCAGGTGATTCATGTGAGAGGTTTCCCGACGTAATTATTACTGCACAGCGGAAATTGAGAGACTTTGAACATGGAATGGTACTTGGAGCTAGATGCAAGGGACATTTCACTTCGGAAATCATTAAGGGATTCAGTATTTCGAGACCTACAGTATCAAGAGTGTTTGGAGAATACCAAATATCAACCATTACCCCTTACCAAGGACAGCACAGTGCCCGGCGGCCTTCACGTAACGACCGAGAGCAGGGGCTTTGCGTACAGAAGTCACTGGAAACAGAGAAGCAGCACTGCGTGGAATAACCGCAGAAATCAAAGTGGGACATGAGACGAACGTGTCCATTAGAACAGTGCGGTGAAATTTTGCGCCAATGGGCTATGACAGCAGACGACCGACGCGAGTGCCTTTGCTAACAACACCACATCTTGTCTCGAATGAAAAACTGCCCATAGTTGCAGTACATTATGTTTATTTTAAACCTTGACCATGGTTTCAGCTACAATAATAATAGCCTTCTTCAGAAGTCGTACACACTATTACATGATAAATGTCTTAGCCCAGCGGCTGCTTCTAGACCAATATAGTAACTTCATGAGAAATAAGTCTGTTTGGAACATAAGTAAAATTACATATGGCATCCTATGTCCTCCGCCACTACCTCTGTTATACTGGGCGCACGGTCGTCGAATGTGCTGCACCCCGCGCACCATAGGTGCGATGGACGAAGACATTGTTCATGTATTACTGTGTATGACTTCTGAAGAAGGCTATATTATTATAGCTGAAACCATGGTCAAGGTTTAAAATAAACATAATTTTGTGCAACTGTGGGCTGTTTTTCATTTGAGACAATTTCTTAACGGTTGCTGCTGTCGCTGCCATGATGAAAATAACATCACATCTCCTGCAGCGCCTCTCCTAGGTTCGCGACCATACCGTTTGGACCCTAGGCGACCGGATAACCGTGGCATGGTCACATGATCCCTGATTTTAGTTGGTAAGTGCTGATGATAGATTTAGAGTGTGGGGCAGACCCCACTGCGGCGGCGCCATTCCTTTCGTCCATTACGTGCACCCACCTGAGAACTCGTTGCAGCAGATCGCCGGTAGGAAAACCGAGCAGGAACCTACCGTACTACAACTCGCACAAGGCTGCATAAAACGCAACTATTCGAAGAATCGGTGAAACGTCTTTATTTTGAATGAAAGGTGGAAATACTCGGCAAACTTCGCTATATTCTGTACCTTGATAATGTATACATTCACTGCCAAGCCCGTGCTAATCTTAAAACTGTCATGCACAAACCCTCTCATTCACATTAGCAAGTTTATGGTAACGTATATCCCAAAATCTGGGCAGCTACTAAGCACGGATTGTTCTTAAATGAAAATACTCGCCATACTATTAAGTTTTTAGTCACCGATCTGCTCAATATTCCACGCGGAATTACTGTCTTTTCTCAAGCACAAGATTACTTAAAAAAGCGTACTTTCTAAAAAAACAGACCGGAATAAATACGCATTCACTTTAAAACACTTTCGGATCATGTAACACAAATAAAACCGGCAAATTATAACTTCCTTCTGAGCTCATACTACACAACATCGTACCATAGAAAGGCTGGGCTCCGACTCCCACAGACTGCTGTAAGCATTCCACACCTCCAAGAGAAAAGACGCGCGAAGAATACTCCTATATGATTGGTCAGTCTTCTTTAAGGCCTATAGGAAAACATTATTCTCTCGCGTTGGTCCCAGCTTTTCATGACTAAACAATCGACAAACAGCACACTTTCGAAATGAACTTTTTCCCGAAATAAATATTTGACATTCTGATATTTTGTGTATACTTTACGTTATTAACTATTTTCATTTGCACTCGAATTAGCTGTCCTTTTACCATAAACCTACTTAACATATTATGATACAGAATTCCCAGTGGTCTGCATTCACACTGTCTTAAAAATTTCTCTCGCTAGTTCGTGCAGCATTTATCAGTAGAGCAATGATCTACATGTTTACTTTAGAGCACATTCAGGCATCATTCACATTACTGAAAGCATATACAAAACTATACAAACACGAATAAATAAAAAAGCCTTCAAGAAATAAACAGAACATTTCATAGAAACATTCTCTTAACCTGTTTTTTGAATGTTTTTGTGTACTACTGGACTCTGGTGGATGAAAATTAGTACAACGTACTCGACTGAACCCGTTTCAGACCATCTGTGACTGTGCACGCATGTGTCATTCTCCCAATACACAGGCTCTAGACAGGAGCGATATAAGGCACCACGCCTCACATCTCCTATGATTATAAAGTCTCTTTACAAAATTTTAGTTTTATATATATTATCGATCCTTGCTTCAAATTTTAAATCTTACAAAAATTCTCATTCTTATAAACTAAAAACACAATTTTTTTACTCTGGAATTGGCAGTCTACAACTAACCTAGCCTAATGTTTTATTTCTTTATGAAATATCATTTCTTACTTCACAAAATTGATGCAAATATTCAAAATAAAGTTTCAACATTTTAATATTTTTTCAAGATTTTTTTTTAAAATTCATGTTTCATGAAAGATCTTTTGAAGTTAACTACTGTAAGTAGGCTGTTTAGGTTTTCTTATTGGTAACGCCACGTAGTGCTCTGTATGAAAATCACTGACTGTGCTGTGTGCAGTCTGTGGATAGTTTGCATTGTTGTCTGCCATTGTAGTATTGGGCAGCTGGATGTTAACAGCGCGTAGCGTTGCGCAGTTGGAGGTTAGCCGCCAGCAGTAATGGATGTGGGGAGAGAGATGGCGGAGTTTTGAAATTTGTAAGACTGTCATGAACTGCTATATATATTACGACTATTAAGGTAAATACAGTGTTTGTTCTGTATTAAATTCTTTCATTTGCTAACTATGCCTATCAGTAGTTAGTGCCTTCTGTAGTTTGAATCTTTTATTTAGCTGGCAGTAGTGGCGCTCGCTTTATTGCAGTAGCTCGAGTAACCAAGATTTTTGTGAGGTAAGTGATTTGTGAAACGTATAGGTTAATGTTAGTCAGGGCCATTCTTTTGTAGGGCTTTTTGAAAGTCAGATTGCGTTGCGCTAAACATATTGTGTGTCAGTTTAAGCACAGTCTTGTATAATTGTTCAAAGGGGACGTTTCATATGTCGACCCTTAGCCGAGGATACCTCACTGGAATCTTCTGATTTATTTCTTGTAGTTTGTGTAATTAGTGTAGCTTTGTTTATTGCCAGCGCGTAATTATAGAGAGAATTTCCATTGTAGTTGTAGTTTTTCATTGTTGTACAGTAAAGCAGTTGTGGCATGCATGTAGATTTGCACCAAGTATTTCGCAGCTGCGCTTGCAATTAAGTAGACATTATTTTCATTGCTATGTTATTTTATTTTGCTCTTCAAATTGTGCTTTTCTGTGTTATCGTGTGAAATATTGTGACAATTATGGCGTGTGAAAAACGTAATACTAGGCTCCAAAGTAAACTGAGAAATGACAGTGAAGACGAAAGCAGTGCGTTAGCGCCGCAGAGTAATAAATTAACTAATGTTCAAAGTAGTAATTTGGTAATTGCGCATAGGGAAATGGAGCGGGTTGCAAATAATGGTGTACACAGTGAAACAATTAGTGAACAGGGAAGTATTATCGATCGATCGGTCGGCAACAGCTCGCCTCAGGAATCCGATATGACAGGAAACAATCTCGCAAATACTGTAGATTCAGGTTTTGGGTCCTCACCGTTTTCTCAAATAAGTCAAGACACATTTTCTGCTTGTCAAAATGTGAATGTTGCCGGTGCAAATGCACTGCCGAAAAGCATAGAGGAACAGATTCCAGACACTAATACATTATTATTGCAATTAATGCAACAAATGAAACAAAATCAGAGACAAACACAGCAACAGTTAGGCACAATGGAACAAAATCAAAGTCAAACACAGCAAAAGCTACAAAAGTTAGACACAATGGAACAAAATCTTAAAAAGTTAGACACAGTGGATCAAAATCTTAAAACGTTAGACACCACACTTGAACAAACACGTGAAGATTTAACTACTGAGTTACATAAAACCGAATCGAAATGTCAAAAAGTCTGTAATGACGTAAAAACACAAATTTGTGAGCACTTCCAACCTATTTTTTCGCGTCATGAAAATGCATTACAGAATCACGAAGCAGCCATAAAAGAACTGCAAACTATTGTTCATGAAAATCACGACACCTTGCAAGCTAAAATTGACTCAGTTGCATCTACCGATTCGGTTACGCAACTTGCAAAAACTCAAGAAAACTTAAAGGACACAGTAGATACGATTTCAACACAAATGGGCACTCTGAAACTTGGTTCAGAAAAACACACAGAGGAAATAATTTCATTATCGGATAAGGTAGCCGAACTTTCAGATCAGTTCACTAACTTATCTGCAAAAGTAGATGATGATCTGAATGACACAAGACCTGTAGCCATCACTGACACAGAAGAGTATGAACAAATTAAGAAATTCAAACAAAATCAGAATCAAATTAATACGCAATACAAAAGAGAAATCCGGGAAGTACAAGATCAGTTGGCACAAGTAATACAAAAATTTCATATTTCAGAGGACACTCGCGCTCCAACACGGGAAGAGGAACTTAGAAATACGGAAAAGCCACAAAATAATAACACAGGGCATTTCGGAAGTTATGAAAGATATTGGCAAGGTGCACCGAATTTTGAGATGGAACCGCCGACATGACGTAACAATGACCGACATGCGACTCGCCGACATGATGATTTTGACTATGAGCTGTTCATTACTACATGTAAATTCAAAACGTTTAAGAATTCTGCCAACGACATTCATCCACAAGCATGGCTCCATCAATTCTGTCATTGTTTTCCTCCCAACTGGTCTTTAGAACACAGATTAGAATTTATGTGTGGCTGTTTAGAGAATGAACCAGCTGTAAGAATGCGATCGGTCATTCTCGATTGTCACAGTGAAGGAGAATTTTACCATGCCTTCCTCTCAGCATATTGGTCTCAAGCTACACAAGACCAAGTAAAACATAGCATCATGATGATGAAACACTTTGAACAAACTGAATTTTCCAGTCTTGTCAAATATTTTGAAGACATGTTGCATAAGAAACAGTATCTTTCAAACCCATACAGCCCCTCAGAACTCATCCGCATTTGCTTACTCAAACTGCCTGAACATTTACGACATATTATTTTAGCAGGACGTTGCAAAGACGACATTGAAGCCTTTCAGGGACTGTTAGAGGAACTGGATATTGACACTGACAATCGCGGATCGCGAAAACAAGAGCACAACAATTACAGGTCACATCTGTCACAATTCCACTATGAAAGAAATAATAACTGGACACGACAAGGCTATTCTCACAACACATATCGTGACCAAAACAGACACCACCCGCATGACAACCGTTGGCAGAGTAGTAATAATTACAGGGAAAGATCACCTCTCTGCTGTAGTGACTATCACAGAGACAATCAGAGAAACAGACAATTTGGGAACCAAAATAATTATTATCAAGGGAGACAGAATAACTTTAGACGCAATGGTCCAGCGCGCAGTTACGATTCAGGGAGAAATTCTCCACCACGTGACCGACAAGAAAGAAACTATGGCATCTACCGACATGACGACAGACGATATGATCGTAACGACAGACCTGAATTGCATCAGAACTGGCGGGATTCAAACAGAGCAGGGCCCTCTCGAGGAGGTGAATTTGTAGAAGTTAGGTCTCCAAATCCCAATAACGACGCGAGCCAACAGAGACAATAGCCAATTGCATATCCTGTGATTCACATTACCGTAAATGACGTCCCATTTCAGTAATTAGTGAAACAGCCTTTAGCGAATGTAACAAATCGAACGATTGCCCACACTTCCGTTACGTAAGATTAAATTACAAGGTGCAATCTTTGGAAAAAGTGTAGATGTACGCCAACAAACCAACTTAGAATTCTTTTGTCAAAGCCACAGCTTGTCTATGAACTTTCTCATTGTTCCATTATTGCCGACGGAAATTATATTGGGAGTAGACTTTTTGAATGAACACAAAGCAATCTTAAACTTTCACGATGCTGAAATAAGTTTAGAGAAAGAAGGTAAGTCAATAGCTTTGAAATTTGAAGATTGGCTCTCAAACCATGACGAGGAAATTAATCGGCTTTACCTTCTGCTAGACAACAGTTCGGAGTTTTCTGCGGAACTAGACACTAACAATCACTCTGCAAGTACTGACAGGTATGATATCGACGACATATTTGATACTAAAGAGTTAATTCAAAATAAAATTCAAACAATGGAGAACTGTAAAGACATTGATAGGCAGGACCTTTTTGAGATTTTACAAGCACATTCCACAGTTTTTACTCACAAAACAGGGACAATCAAGGGATTTCAATACCAATTTCGTGTTCGTGAGCATACTAAATTTTGTGTTAGACCATATGTAATTCCAGCACATTATAGGGACCGTGTTAGAACAGAAATACAATCTATGCTTGACGAGGGCATTATTGAGCCTGCAGTAAGCTCATACAACAATCCATTACATGTTGTTGAGAATAAAAATGGATCGATTAGGCTTGTCTTAGATTCGACACAAATCAATACTATCATTATTCCTGAAACAGACAGGCCGCAAACGTTGGAAGAACTTCTTCAAAATTTTAATGGTGTAAAAGTGTTGTCTTCCATTGATCTCAGATCCAGCTTTTATCAGATCGAACTTCATCCAGAATGTAGAAAATACACAGCTTTCCTTTGTTTCGGCGTTTGTTATCAGTTTCGGAAACTTCCCTTTGGTTTGAACATTTCTTCAGCAACATTCATTCGCGGGCTAAATTCCATATTACCTGAGTTCTTAAAACGTCACATCACCTTATATGTGGACGATATTCTAATAGCAGAAGCTTCATGGGAACAACATAATCGCATCCTCAACAGTTTGTTACGTATTTTTGCAGAATCTGGAATTACAGTTAACTTGGAAAAGTCTGAATTCGGTAGGTCAAAGCTGAGGTTTTTGGGACATATTATTTCTTCTGAAGGCATTCAGCCGGATCCCGAAAAGTTAGAACCAATCACAGCCATTCCAGTTCAATCCACAAAAAAACAAGTCCGCAGTTTTCTAGGTCTCGTAAATTTTTACCGTCGTTTTCTGAATATGCAAATTCTTGTTACACCAAAACTTTGTTCTCTCACTGGAAAAAATACTGTTAGGAACTGGGACGAACAAGCACAGTTGGAATTCAATTCTTTGAAAGAATCGCTACTTAACGCGCCAATACTAGCTCATCCAGATCTGTCACAAGATTTCTGCCTTAGCACGGATTCTTCTAAAGTCGGTCTTGGTGCCCATTTATTTCAAGAAGCCACAGAAAATGACACTACTGTTCAGAAAACCATTGCTTTTGCTAGCCGAGTGCTAACAAAATCTGAAAAAAATTATTCCGTTACTGAATTAGAAGCTTTAGCAATCGTTTGGGCATTTAACAAATTCCGTTTCTTTCTTTCTGGCAAGCACGTAAAAGTATACAGTGATCATCGTGCATTACAATTTCTTATGTCTTCAAAATTAAATCATGACAGGTTAAAACGTTGGGCATTGTTTCTGCAAGAATTCCTCTTCACTATAGTCTACATTCCCGGCAAGGAGAACATTGTTGGGGACACACTGTCACGCGCACCGGCTGGGCTTGAGAAAAGTAACACACAAGGCAACCTCGAGAAAAATTTCAGTATTCTTTACATTCAGAAAGTCGCCTTTGAAAACTTCATCACCACATCTTTAAAGGACATTGCTCATGAACAAGATAAAGATCCGATTTGGAAAGACATCAAGAGCAAATGGCATGAAAAGACACACACACAGATTCGGCATTATTACCTGGTTAGAAACAACATACTCTTCAAACGCTGCACTGTTGATGACAAGCTATGGGTACTTTGCATTCCAGACGATTTTGTTAATGAGCTCATTTGGTACATTCATTTCAGCTATGCCCATTTTGGCCCACGAAAATGTTATCATATTCTTCGAACGACTTGTTTTTTAACAATATGGAAAAGAGAATTCGAAGAGTCTTGTCTATTTGTAAACTTTGTCAAAAGGCGAAACCATCTACTATCTCCCATCGTGCTCCGCTGTTTCCTATCATTCCTTCTAAATTAAAAGAATTTGCTGCTGTTGATCTCTTGGGACCGCTTGTCAGAACATCTAATGGATTTTCGTATGTTCTAGTCGCTGTTGAACTTACTTCAAAATTTGTTTCTTTCACTCCGTTACGTAAAGCCACTGGACGGTCTGTATCCAACGCCTTTGTTGAAAATTTGTTACGTGAAGTTGGACACGTTAGTAAAGTCATTTCAGATAACGGACCGCAATTCAGATCTGCTGTTTGGTCACGCATGCTTCGGAATCATAAAATCAAACCTGTTTTTATTTCATTGTACTCACCACATTGTAACCCGTCTGAACGGATTATGAAAGAAATCAATAAGCTTTGCAGACTTTATTGTCACAGAAAGCATCAGCATTGGGACAGATATTTACACTTATTTCAAAACGTGCTGAATGAAATGCCTCACGACTCCACTGCTTTACCACCTACTCTTGTACTAAAGAATGTAGAACCACCGAACAGAATCAGAGAGCTTGTACCTTTCCCGAATACACGTAACCTTCGACACAAAGACATAATTGATTTGGCTATTTTAAATATAAAATCTGCAGCAGACAAAAGGAGAAAACTACACGGTAAAGCAAATGCAAAGAAATTATATATTGGTCAGAAAGTTCTCATTCAAGCTCATTCATTGTCACATAAGAAGAAACACTTGAGTCACAAATTCTTTCTAGTTTACAATGGACCATACAGAATCTGACGTATACCACATGATAATTGCGTTGAAGTTGAAACTCTGTGTACTAGGAAGAGTAAAGGTTTACACCACATTTCACATGTAAAACCATTTATTGAGAGATAATCTGCTTTTTAGTCTTTGGTATAAAACTTTTCACTTCACATTTCTAGTATGCTTTGTCAGACTTAAGAAACTGTTAACATGCAACAATGTTTGAAGTTAAATATCCAGTCTAGAACCTAGGGAACATTTTTAAACAGAAATTACGAATGCATTGTTATAGTGAACAGACGTCACAGTGTTATTGTGTGTGTACATTCTTGCTTGTTAGTTGCACGATTACGTAACGACTATAAGGCTCACATACTTAGAACATTTACCAGTACTGCTAATGAGATTTTAATGCAACATTTTGGTTTACTTGAAATTTGGTGTATCATGAGGTAAGTACATTGGCTTTTGCAGAACTTAGCTTTCGGAGGACGATAACTACGACACTTCCACAGAGATTATCTTACAGCAAGACGCACATTTAGCGCTACAGGACACGCATTTAAGTGATTAATTTTGTACTTAAAACATTTATTTGTAACTAAATTTGAAGTACAATGATACGAAGTTTCTCTGTGATACATTTCATTCCATTGCAATAATCTGTAACACCTGAGGGTATAATTACATTAATCCTCAGGGGGGTTCACGCTTACTTTGTGTATCATGTGTTTGGCAAGCACAAGGAGCCCTAGCTAATATGGTATTTGCTTACACAACTTTACACATCAGTACCATATTTCTCCTACACATAATTACACAGCTATCTGATCATTTAACTGAGAGAGACAAACGTTTTTACTATGGCAGTGACAGATGTTTACGTAATTACACCGTTGGATAACTTCACACTTACGAAATTGTATTTTGTCTTTACTTTGTGAACTGTTCATATTTTTTCAGACTCATTGTGATATTATGAGAACTTTGAATGATATATTTGGTATGGGATCACGATTTTTAAAGTACGTTTGAGGTAGATGACACGTTTGACATGAGCAGAGAATTTTTTTTTAGGTTTTGAAATTATTGCAAAAAGCTACGACGTTTTTGAGAGTTGACTGAGGTGTTATGATATTATTATGACGATGATGTGTATTATGCTGCTGAGGTATGTTTATGATCAATAAGCTGATGCTATATGAGGAATTTGATTATGCTACGTATTTATTATGATGAAATATTGAAGTAGTGTCTACGAATATGTATATGTGTTATAAAGCAAGGAATAATGAGTAGTGATTAGGGACTCTGATTTGTGGAAGAGGATGTTGGAAACCAAGAATTGTACTTTAGAATTATGAAATGTGTGTACATGTGTGAATGTATTACAATGCCGCCGAAAAATTTTTTGGACACTGTTATATCAACAGGATTTTGATCTACAGATTTGTAACGCAAATTCCTGACGTGTGAAATTTTTTATATGAGACTGCCACTGTAGCGGAAACTGCTGTCGTAAATATTTCAGTAAGAAAGCTAAGTGACCTTGACGTAATGCGTTTTGGGCGCCCAGCTGAGAGATAGCCGCCTGACAAAAGAAAGCCATTAGGTGGAGAAAAAAAAAGGGAGAGGCCATAATCATCGCTATTGACATTCCTTTGTAGAAAGCATCGCAAATACGACACGCTCAAACTTGAAAACATATGATAACACCGTGGAGCTCTTAATTTATGATATTTACTGAAATGCCTAATGAAATAATGAGAAATATTTTATGTCTATACACCTAATTATGACTACTGTCTTTCTAGTTGAGAGATATTTTTTACTGCCTTATGAAATGCCATATGGCTTGCTTTATGTATTTATTTACTCATTTTGTTGAATATCTGGTTTCTAGCTGCACTGCAGCATTGGTTAAAATAAAATTTTATAGATGTACTAATATAAATATTTTCTGTCTACAGATGAGTAAATAATAATTTTTTTCAAAAAAATGAGGGAGCACAAAAAGACATTTACCTTCACAGGAACTGCATTCATAATTTTCTTTTCAAGTACTTGGTAATTTTTTTTGAATAAGTTGTGGTGCACCACTTTAATGACATAGATATTAAGATGTGAATAGACATTTCCCTTATCGGCGTTGTTGTCTTTAGTGTACTATTTTTTCTGCTTGAGCTTTGTCATGTATAGGTATAAGTTATTGCATTTGCTGCTGCTGCTTGCCAGGCATAGTGTTACTGAATTTGACTCTGTATTACTCTGTTAAGCTAGTTTTACTACTGATTTATTTTTCTTGTTGCTGCACATTGGCTCATATTAGTTGTGATGTTGCATTGCTTGGTAATTTAGATTTACTGCAGCTTGCTTTGACAATTTCCATTTTTTTGTCATTGCTCTTTGTGTTAATTTGTTATGTGCTGCTGCATTGCCTCGTACCTTGGTATCTGAGCTCAGTAGATTTAAGTTGGCTTAAGATGGGGTAGGCTATATGAGAGAACGAGTTGTGATGAACTGGAACAAATGCATTGAGAAGCTGTAATAAAATGGTTTGGCCAAAAAAAAGGTATTTTGAAAGAGAATATGAAACAACAAAGTAGGGTTTAGGGACAACAGGTTTAGGTAGGATTTTCTTGGAAATAAATAATGAGGTAAGAAATATGTGAACATATAAATACAGAAATCATGCTTGGATAGGATTTTTTTGGCGGAAACAAACGTTGAAATAAGACGAAAGATCTATGGAATGGACTGCAGTACCAAATGTTACACTGAAAATAAACCCTGTCCTTTCCTCCTGTGTTATTCTGGTATGTGTTTGTGCACTCTTGTGTATTTGTATTTTTCCTGTCTTTATGTGTTTATCTGATAAGAGATATGTTGTAGAATTTTTCAAATACTATGTTATTTTCTTTGTAAAGGTGTTTAGGCATTATTTATTCTGTTTTGTTTTAATGCTCATGTGTGAAGTTGATGCTTCGAAAGTTAATCTGATCTTTTATGTATGTACTCATGTAATAATTCCTGTAACACTGACGTATATGTTATCTCGATTCTTTTGTAAAGCCTGTACTACAAATGTTCTCTGTATTGTTATGTTCTTTAATGATGTATTTTGTACCTTTGTAATTGTATTCTTATGTTATAAAATTGTAATTGACACCAGGTCATCAAATTATATAACTTGTAAGTTCCATTTCACTGCACACGTTTCTGTTAGTCATAGTATATGGACAATACGTGAGAAGTAGGGACTGATAGTGTTTGCACATGTGTTAATAATTCAGCAATGGACTGGATAACAGCATTGCTGGTTCTAAGGACATTTAAAACAATTTTTTTATGAGCGCACAAGTGGTGGTTTATGGACTTGCTATATTCTCCGCAAGACTCTTCGATGGTGATTGTGCACCTGCCTAGTTGCAACAGATGGCTGCTGGCCGTCTCTACAAGGACTACAGTGGGTCTGCACCTTTGATGACCCACCAATACCATTATTTCTACAAGGACTACAGTGGGTCTGCGTCTTTGCTGACTCACCAATACCATTATTTCTACATGGACTGCAGTGGGTCTGCACCTCTGGTGGCAAACCAATACCGTAATCTCTACCAAGACTACAGTGGGTCTACTCTGTGATGACCTACCTACCAATATTCTTCAAAACTTCGACTGACTCTGCAGTGGGTTTGCTCTGTTGTGGCCCACTACCTGTCTGCATGTCAAGAGTCAGCACTGTCTTTTCGTTGGAACGACAGCACTCCTTCTTCAAGACTGCATGGAAATCCACTACTTCCGTGTGCATTTTCTTTTACTGCTTATAAAGGCACATTTGCATGCCGAGCGTGGGTTTCCTCAGAAACGCGAGATATTAATTAAATAAACAATCAGTGACAAATAAATAAAGCCTATGGCACACAACTGCAGCGCTGTGTCGCTGATAAAACAAAAGCAGAATTACGTTACTCATATGTTTGATTAAGAAAAGAGAGCTCTCGTTGAAGTGGTGCGAGAAGCACGTATTTTAGTTTATTGTCTGGCACACCGCCATATTTCATGATATAGAAAATTACTGCGAGTTGCAACCATACTAGGCACTCGATTCTGTAAAGAATTTATATTTATAAAAGTAAGTAGGATTATGAACTGTAGGCTTATTCATTGAATATATCTGATTTAACTAACTGTGTAATTTTTTGTTTAGTAGACAATCACCTCTGTACGACGTTTTGGCATGGCTGGCAAATTATTGTAATATTGAGATTTAGTTTATGAGTCCGCACCTACCGCAGCAGTCTTTGGAAACGATTTAATTACGAAGTCCGATTATTTCAGTTTTATTTCATGGTCAACTACGAGTAACATTGCCTTTACGAAAAAGCCATTGTCAAGCGTCTGATACCGAATAATCAAAACCTGACAACTCATAGGAGAGCCAATCATACAGATAAAAATAATTAATATTTCATTTTATTTTATTTTATTTTATTTATTTTATATTGGCGACTGCGTGTCGGACTTGTTATTTTGTCATTTGTTACATTGTTCTCTTTGTTTCATGTGAAAAATCAACCTTCTGGTCCTGGACTTGACTATATGAGAAAAAATAAAAAAATCAGAAGATATTTGCCAATTATAAAATTTTGCGGGAAGACGCAAAGAAGCTTCCAGCAAAATAAGGTAAGACGCAGCATCTTTGCATTAGCAGGCTTGACCATACGTATAATTCAGTGTATTAGCTTTTCAGTAAAATTCTGTAGTGTTTCTTTTCCGCATAACAGTTTCAGTGATAAATTCCATTCTCAGTATTTTTCCTTAAACAATAACGTATGCAACAATACCAATACACGAGTGTACAATATGGCCGACTTCTGTACGATATCATGTAACATGGCCAGCAGCCATTACCAATAATCTCAAATTCAGTTTATATTTTTAAATTAACAGACAGCCATTGTTGCTACGACCGATTCATACTCAACTGTATTTTATTTTAAAACCAGTGTCAAACATTAATTTCTTGAAATATATATCACGTGTGGCATGGTCATAACTAGAAAACAATACGCAAAGATGGAACAGCAAAGACATACTATTCAGACGCAATCCGACTCGGACGAGAGACAAGTGTTAGAAAATGACTTTACGACAGCAACCGGTAGTGACGATTCATCAAATATTGACGCAAGTGTTAACGGAAGTTTTGACAATAGGCCTTCCACCACAAAAATTTCAAAGTCTCAATCAGAGCCCATGTTAATGCATGACGTCACGTCTAATGACGCGGCGGGGGCAGAGACCTTACAAACAGTAAACATTGCCGACATGTTACAAATGCTAATGAAGCAAAACGCCGAAAACATGGCAACCTTACAGACGCAAAATGAACAGTTAAAGACACAAAATGACGAAATTAAATCTGACCTCATAGCAATCAAGGCATGTAATGACACTTTGTGTAAACGTGTGGAACTTATAGACGCCACACTGACCAAACAGATGACTGAACTCAGTACGAAATTTTCCAAGCTTAATACGAGACAAGGAAAGACTACAAATGACGTAGCACTTTTACAGACACAATTAAAAAACCTTAATGTCACGTGTGAAGCTCTTACTGAACAAATTCAAACATATCCTTCAGTACATGACAACCTTGAAAAACGAATTACTGACGTGCAGAATAAATTTGACGATGTTGAACAACACCTGACTGACATCTTACAATCTGATGCCACAGCTCATTTTCAAAATATTAATAAAGAATTTCATGATTGGGTAGAGAACAAAGACAAACATTTTGATAGATGCGTACGTGAAAATTTACCAACAATTGTGCACGACTAATAACAAACAGCTGATTAGTGACGCAGTACAATCCGTCACTGCACCCATGAGACAATTCACCGATCAACCACAGTCTGAATGTAACGAAAATATCAGTCAAAATGTGCAGTTCAGAAATCAATATACATTCGAGTATGACGCACACATACCGCACACAACATACACACAAGAACAAAACACACCACGACAACAACACATACCACAACGTGCAAACACAAACACAAGGTATTATCATGGTAAACCACAGCAACATTATCGTAATTACTCGCCAGCTGAGCTTTGCAGTAATTACAGTGGTACAAATCCATATCATAATGCAAAGGAAGACGAAAGCTTAATGAAACACAGGCAATTTCAGATTTTTATCCCAGAAAAACGAACCATTCATCCGGTGATTTTTCTCAAATCTTTTAGTAACGCATTTCCACGCACTTGGAGTGACCGGAAAAAGATTTCATATATTGTCGGTTACATCCAAGGCGATGCAGCTGTCTGGGCATACAGTCAAGCTGACGTATGTACCACGTACAGTGAGTTTGAGCGTGCTTTTCTGAACAAATTCTGGTCGCAATCCGTCCAGGAGCGACTCAGAAGACAAATTTTAGAACCTGAAACTTTTAACAGTAAAAATGGTAACTTACGTAGATATTTTGAAAAATACTTGAACATGGGACATTTTTTAGACGAACCAGTCGCAACACGTGATATACTCCGAGCGTTGAAGGCTAAATTGCCTTTCAACATTAAGGAAAAACTTCTACATATCCCAGATGACGATTCAGATTATTTTTTAACAGCTTTAGATTCGGTTGACATGTTACTTGAAGATCAGCGCTTCGCGCGGCAAAACAGCAGCCACAATGTTTACACTAGTGGTATGCAAAACATGCAGGCTTGCCAACACAATTCTGGCGCGCCCACAGTTGGATACGCGGTACAACAAAAACAGCAAACTCACATGCCGTCTCAGTACGGAAATCAAAATCAACACGCGTATTCCAATACAAACAATAGTTACAACAGTAATAACATTTCATGCGGTAATCCATACAAAAGGCACCGCGGTAATAAATACAACGGTAACAACGGATACAAAGGTAATAACAAAAACACAAACAGAAATAGAAATAATAATAACTACGAGCCAAGACAGCATCAAGGTTGGACTCGTAACGATCAGTACTTTCATTCAAACTCTTGCTTTACCACAGCAGCCACCAGGTCAAAATTGGAGCATACCTTACGACCGACAGGTAAGTTATAATGCGCAACAGCAACAACAACCGCAAAAGTTTGGAGATCATAATAGGCAATATCCGAATGTGAATATAATAGAAATGACACCTGATGCACAACCTCAATCTGTGTCAGTACCTAGTACAAATGCTAATCCAACAAACTAGAAACAGTCACTACTTAGCCCCAGATCGTGGCTGAAGAATCCTTGGGGGGCGGCTTCAATGTTAATCAGTTATTTGACACCACACTTGAACAACGGAATAATGATATGCCGAGTAATTCTAAACAAAAACTACCTGTTTTATTTATAAGATACAACCACAATAACAATATATCAGATGAACTTTTACAAGACAGTACACAATGTCGTTTAAACACAAATGAAATTGTTTTAGCATCCACTACTGGTGTAGTAGGTGGGATTCCAACTACTATTATCCTAGATACAGGTGCAGCTGTGAGCGTTTTATCTTTTAATTTTTATAAAAAGATGTGTGAATTGGAACCTGTGCCTGAGTTTCCTGCCCAAAACTGTAAAATAACTACTGCACTAGGTAATAAGTCATGTAGGGTTACGAAGCAAGTTTTTGTAAACGTTAAAATAGGTAATGGAACCGTACAATGGCCATTCCTGGTTGTACAAAACCTTGTGACTAATTGCATATTAGGAATAGATATTATGAGCGAGAAGGACTGCATTATAGACTTCTCCAAAGGTAAATGTATTTTAAATGATAAAAGCAGGGTAATTATTATTGATTTGGACAGGAGAACTCTAAAGCATGACAAACACTGTACAGGGTACAAGGTTCAGTTAGTACTTGACAAAGACATTCAAGACATGCAAACACACTCATCTGACACAGAGCTAATGGACTTGAAAACATTGCTTGATCATAAGATAAGTGAAGCTACAGCTCTCAGTGTACATGAACGTATAAAACTACAGGAAGTGTTATCCAAATATTTACAAGTTTTTACCAAACGATTAGGTGTTATCAACACGTATGTGTACAAGATTGAAGTTAAGCCTCACAAGATCTTCTACCATAAGACATATAACGTACCGTTATCTCAACGACCTGCTGTGTGGCAAGAATTAAAACAAATGTTAGACTGGAAGGTCATTGAACCATCCACCTCACCTTATTGTAGTCCTCTACTTGTTGTCAAAAAATCAAATGGAGGCATTAGGTTAGTGTTAGACGCACGAACTATTAATGAAATAATTTTACCCGTTCAAACAAAACCTGAAAATTTAGAAGAGCAATTACAGAAATTTCTAGATGCAAAATATTTTTCCACAATAGATCTCGCTAATTCGTTTTGGCAGGTGGGTATCACTCCTGATTCTCGGAAATATACTGCATTTATGTTCGGGGGGCGAACCTATCAGTTTTGTGTTCTACCCTTCGGACTGAATGTCAGCTCTGGGGTATTCATTACAGCCCTGGATACCGTGCTTGGCGACGATTTAGTTGAGACAGTCACACACTATGTAGATGATATACTGATAGCTACACAATCCTGGAATGAACACGTTGACACACTTCAAAGAATTTTAGAAAAATTTGCACAAGCTGGAGTCACAGCCAATCTTAGAAAATCAAAGTTTGGTTGCAGTGAGATAAAGTATTTAGGACATATCATTAATTCACAGGGCATACGTCCAGATCCCAGTAAATTAGATGCTATCAGAAACTTTCCTAGCCCTCGAACTAAAAAGCAGTTAAAATCATTCCTTGGGCTATGTTCATTTTTCAGACGTTTTTTGCCACAACCACTTTTGAACAGTAAACATCTGCTAAATCTACTCAGAAGGAATCAAGTTTGGATCTGGTCGGAACAGTGCCAGAATGACTTTAATACTATTAAACATGCTTTAGTGAATGCTAACATATTGAGCCATCCAGATTTCAATTTAGATTTTTGTATGACTTGTGACGCTTCACGTACTGGCTTGGGCTGTTGCTTATTTCAAGTTGTAAAGAATAAAGAGGAGGAACAGATAAGAATTATTGGGTTTGCGAGTCGCACTCTAACTGAATGTGAGCGTACATACTCCACTACTGAGTTAGAAACACTTTCCATAGTATGGGCATTCAAGAAATTCAATTATTATTTATTTGGAAAACATACGGTAATTTACACCGATCACCAGGCCCTGACATTTTTGTTAACTTGTAAACTTGTACATCCTAGACTATCACGATGGGCAGTTACACTTCAGAACTACTCTTTTGAAATTAAGTAAATAAGAGGTAAGGACAACACCATTGCAGACACTTTGTCTAGACTTCCACAAGGTATGAATGATACCAACAGTGACTTAGAAAATATAAATGACTACAGGATTCTCTTAATGCAAGACAAGCAGTATCACCAATATTATATTGATATGTGCAGAAACATGGCTGAATTACAAAAATCTGATCCTCACTGGTATAAAATAATAACATTACTGGTAGAAAAACACAATCATCCTTTGACTAAGTATTACAAGTTACACAATGATGTGCTATTTTACCGCCGACATCCAAATGCTACTAACTGGTGTGTATGCATTCCCAAAGAGTCTGAACGTAATTTAATTTGGCACACACACTTAGTTTGGGGTCATAATGGGACAAAAAAGTGTTTAGCGAAGCTCAGTACATACTGTTATTTTAGCAATATGAGAAGAAAAATTTACAGGGAACTAAAAACATGTGTCATATGTCAAAAATCAAAACCTCAGAATTTATCCACAAAAACAGATTTACATTCTATTTTACCTAGTAAACCCCTGGAAATTCTGTGTACTGACATTAGTGGACCGCATCCAGCAAGCTCTGGAGGCGTCAAATATATCTTAGCTTTTTACGATATATTTTCTAAACATGTAAAACTTTATGCTTTAAAATCCGCCACTGCAAGTGCTATAATACGAAGATTCTCAAGTGATTACCTGACGCACGTGGGAAAACCTAAAGCAATTCTGTCAGATAATGCAGCATACTACTCTGGGTACAAATGGAGAAATTTCTTGAAGGACAATAACATTAAAAGTATATTTATTTCGAGGTTTAGTCCACAATGTAACGCGACTGAGAGACTTTTCCGAGAATTAAATCGATTCATGAGGACCTATATTTCATCAAAACATACTAATTGGGTGTCCTACCTAAGTCTTTTCGAAGACGTACACAATAACTTAAATATTTACGATACGAATTACACACCTAACGAGATCATGTTCAATTGCAAACAGAACGATCAGTGGATAGAACCATTACCTAAGTTGCCAGACAAGGAAATCACACCTGAACAGAAAATAAAAGAAGTATTGACTACGCTGACACATCACGCACAGATACGAAACAAACATCACAGAAACATAATAAAAAGAAAACAAAAATTCGAGGTAGGAATGCTTGTACTACTTCGTACTCATCATAAATCTGTTGCACTCAAACGACGCAACGCTAAGTGGCGTCTGCTATATGAAGGACCTTATATAATTGTTAACATACCGCACCCTGGTGCGTATCTGTTACAACATCGTAGAACTAACAAAATTATTGGGCTATACGCACACCGAGATCTTAGAGCATTTCAGGCTGAATAATGTAAAAGTCATACCCATCAAAATATTGCTAAGCAACTCGAAAAACTCTGTTGCTACAACACAGATAATAAGTAGTATAGAAATTTTCATTTCAGCGTTCCAGTGACGCAGTTGAAGACAGAAGAACTTTTCTTTCAACGCCGCGGCTCCACCGAGAAGACTGAATATTAAAGTAAAATTTATGATTACGTAGCAGTGAATGATATATAAATTTTTCACGGAACATTTGTGACTGTAGGTACCACTGACCTGGTATGACACCTGACGAACTGACAGACGTCATCTGTGAAGCGATCTTTTACTTTGAGAAATAGATTAGACGCACATCTCTCAACACGAAAAGCATCTATCAGTAGTCAAGGCCACACAGACACTCTACACACACGCACAAAACGCGAGGAATCGAACATTTTCTCTCTCTTACTATTTTGAATATTTATTGAGTAGCGAAAACGCCTGGTCTTGCCTACTGATGTAATGAATGTTGTGTCTAACCTACCTTAATTTCAGATGACATCACAAAAAACATCGATAAAATCCCAGCAAAACCGTTAAAGGGGACGTAAATATCTGCAATCCATGTAATCAAATGTGACACAATGTAATAATTTATAGCTATGTAATAATGATGAAAACATGTTTATGTGTAACTGTATTATGTTTATACTAAGAAAATATGTGACGTGTGTATGTATAATTACTTATTTTTTTTAACTGATGTATCATGTAAAAATTTGAACAAAACGAGTGCCAAAAAGACATTGCATAGTAAACCTCTGTTCACGGACATTAACGAACATTACTAACTCTGCAACTACGCAGAAACCTATGTGAAGGAAACGGTTAATGCCATTCATTATGCATCGTACCTATGTAAACGCGAAGAACGATTTCCTCGATTAATAACTACGAACATTTAGGTGAGCTATATTCAGCAAAAAACTGAAAATGTGAAGTGCATAATTCGTGCATCGTCTAGTGACATTACTATAGTACCTAACTTCAAGATGTTAACTGGATTAAATGGACACAAAGTGCCTGACCAGAAATCAACACGACGGGTGGAAGAATTTTGGTTGGAACTTCAGGGAATGAAATGTTCTCGAAATGTGACGGACACTCTTACCTGGACTGTCCAAGGATCGACGCCAGCTATGTGCCGTCCGAGGTTCTGCAACCAAGCTTCCACGGAATATCGAAAACGAACTGCATATGGACTAATTACTCGACGGGTCACGTCTGATCTGTAATAAACAATGCTTTTTGTCACAACGAACTGCATCACAACGACTATAATGGAAATAGGAAATGGACATGCTTATGTATCAATCACGATGTTATACAGCGATGTTACTGTGATCAAAAAACTTTACCACGACGATACTAACCCGTAAAAAATTATTGTGCAGCAGATGAATATGAACTGTGATAACGACACGATGTGTATAGGTCAACGCACCTGAAACATACGGACATTTTTCTTTGAAGTATTTCAAAACAATACTATGTAACTAAGAACATTCAACAATCTAAAGTTGTATTGTATTATAACAAATATTGTAATTTTAAAACTAAGTTACCTGTCATAGAATGTAGTCTTCGTATGTAATCTTGGTGGAATATTTTCTTTGTGCAACGAGTAAGAAATGCGCGCGCACACGAACAATATGAACTGCAATACTGTGCCGCGTGATCTAAATTTACGAAATAACGGCAGTGCCGTAGTTACACAGACGCTTCTGCGCATGCGCGCACTCGGTTTTGCCAACATAAGAACTTCTTCGGCGCACGGGCGTCATTCAAATTTTGTATATAATATACAGTATAATGTAAGTCATGTAAATAGTTGTAGATAACTTAGATTTTCTTGTGCCTTTAGGTGAATTGCTCGCCTGCAGGTGTGTCCTTTCGCCTCGCAATTCAGGGGGCAATATAAAGGCACATTTGCATGCCGAGCGTGGGTTTCCTCAGAAACGCGAGATATTAATTAAATAAATAATCAGTGACAAATAAATAAAGCCTATGGCACACAACTGCAGCGCTGTGTCGCTGATAAAACAAAAGCAGAATTACGTTACTCATATGTTTGATTAAGAAAAGAGAGCTCTCGTTGAAGTGGTGCGAGAAGCACGTATTTTAGTTTATTGTCTGGCACACCGCCATATTTCATGATATAGAAAATTACTGCGAGTTGCAACCATACTAGGCACTCGATTCTGTAAAGAATTTATATTTATAAAAGTAAGTAGGATTATGAACTGTAGGCTTATTCATTGAATATATCTGATTTAACTAACTGTGTAATTTTTTGTTTAGTAGACAATCACCTCTGTACGACGTTTTGGCATGGCTGGCAAATTATTGTAATATTGAGATTTAGTTTATGAGTCCGCACCTACCGCAGCAGTCTTTGGAAACGATTTAATTACGAAGTCCGATTATTTCAGTTTTATTTCACGGTCAACTACGAGTAACATTGCCTTTACGAAAAAGCCATTGTCAAGCGTCTGATACCGAATAATCAAAACCTGACGACTCATAGGAGAGCCAATCATACAGATAAAAATAATTAATATTTTATTTTATTTTATTTTATTTTATTTATTTTATATGCTCAAACTTTGTGCATAAAATTGAAATTAATACTGTGATTAATGATCAGGACTGTCTTTGTGGACTGTGAGTAAATTTTAGCTTTTGGCCAACCTTGTATCAATAAGTGTGTGCATATGATTTCTTTGTTATTGTAATTGTGAAAAAATTTTCACAAATATGTATTGGCCAGTGCCCAAAACAATTTGTAAAATGTTTTGTGGGGAGCATGGGGGCTATGTAAGTAGGCTGTTTAGGTTTTCTTATTGGTAACGCCACGTAGTGCTCTGTATGAAAATCACTGGCTGTGCTGTGTGCAGTCTGTGGATAGTTTGCATTGTTGTCTGCCATTGTAGTATTGGGCAGCTGGATGTTAACAGCACGTAGCGTTGTGCAGTTGGAGGTGAGCCGCCAGCAGTGATGGATGTGGGGAGAGAGATGGCGGAGTTTTGAAATTTGTAAGACTGTCATAAACTGCTATATATATTATGACTATTAAGGTAAATACAGTGTTTGTTCTGTATTAAATTCTTTCATTTGGTAACTATGCCTATCAGTAGTTAGTGCCTTCTGTAGTTTGAATCTTTTATTTAGCTGGCAGTAGTGGCGCTCGCTTTATTGCAGTAGCTCGAGTAACCAAGATTTTTGTGAGGTAAGTGATTTGTGAAACGTATAGGTTAATGTTAGTCAGGGCCATTCTTTTGTAGGGATTTTTGAAAGTCAGATTGCGTTGCGCTAAAAATATTGTGTGTCAGTTTAAGCACAGTCTTGTATAATTGTTTAAAGGGGACGTTTCACTACTTATTCACTATCCTTATTTAAAGGCACTACGATTTGTGTCCTTGTATTTAATAATGGTATTTTATCCTACCATAACACAAGCACATCACTATAGTGTTTTTGTCACAAACATTTCACTGGTTGTTGATTATGGCGCTTTTGCATTGTGGCGTCCGTAACATTCCTCCATTCTCCACATATTTGTCCTTCCAGAGTTTACATGCAGCGTTGTCCCTGAAACCATACCTCCGTCTAAGACTACTTTCTTTACATACATCCCAATACACAATCATTTATTATTACAAGAAATTATTTACTAATTTTATATTTTGCTTAACTTGACTTCAAATGAAAGTAAATTAGCAGAGTGTTGTTTCTTTATTTTACTTTAATCAGCAGGATCCAATCTACTAGAAATTTTTTTTAAGAATTTATTTCCTTCAGAAGACTGCTATGCTCGTCTAACTTATTTTCAAGCTCTTATAATTGGTTAGTTGGATGCAGAACATTTGCTTCACACACGCTCACTCTGAAACTTCCTGGCAGATTAAAATTGTGTGCCTGGCCGAGATTCGAACTCGGGACCCTTTCCTTTTGCGGGCAAGTGCTCTACCGACTGAGCTACCCAAGCACGACCCACGACCCGTCCTCACAGATTTACTTCTGCCAGTACCTCGTCTCCTACCTTCCAAACTCGGATACTACCTTCCAAACTCCGCCCGGTACACAGTTTTAATCTGCCAGGAAGTTTCATATCAGCGCATAGTTCGCTGCAGAGTGAAAATCTCATACTCACTCTGTTAGGCACACGTACATTTTATTCATACGTTTGGCATATCCAGAACTGATTATACTGCCTAATAATTTGTGATTATTTACACTTATAGGGGTACCAGGCATAGATATGCTGAAACACCCATATTAGTATGTAGTGTAGCCTCCATGGACGGCAATGCAGGCGCGGACTCTGGCACCTGGTCAACCGCAGAGATGGCGAATGCTGTCCTGGAATATGTTATGTCATGCCTGTTTAGCCTGTTCACGAAGTGCTGTTAGAGTTGTTGGTTGACGAGTCGCACGAATCACTTCTCGTCCCATCATGTCCCGCCTGTGCTCAACTGGAGACAAGTCCGGAGATCGTGCTGGCCAGAAAAGTTGCTGCATTTCTTGCAGAGCACGTTTCGTTTCACGGACAGCGTGAAGGATAGTATTATCCTGTTGGAACAACATATTACCGTCCATTTGCAAGAACGGCAAAAGAACAGGGCTAACAACATTCTGCACGTATCGAGGGCCGGTTAGCGACCCCTCCTGGAACAACAGAGGTGAACGAGAGTTGTAGCTTTTCGTACCGTAGACCATAAGGACGGGGCTGGGGCAGTGTGTGTTGGACGAATGGACTCTGCGAGACAACGACCACCACTTGCGTGCAGGCAGAATTTGATTTCATCGCGAAGACCGAGGTGCGATACTCCACCCTCCAAGTGATCTTCTGACGGCAGCTGTCGAGGTGTGGACGTCGATGATGTGGCGTCAGTGGAAGATGAGCAACAGTCGGAGCTGATACTTCCAGACTCGGAAGCCCACTTATTTGTATTGCGGTACCTGTAGGCCCCACCACTGATCCCCTCAAAATACGACGATCCTCGCGGGTGTCTGTGCTTCGTGGATATCTACAGGTGTGAGAATGTTCACGTGGCCGGTGATACGAGCATCGTTGCAAAACTGACGCAACACGTCCAACTTGTTTGGCATTTCTCCGACAGGACCATCCTGGCACTAGGAAGTCCACAATTGCCCACTTTCAAACTTGCTCAGTTGGCTGTAGGAAGCTTGAGTGCATCTCCGTGGCATGGTTGCCTGATTGCTTCACATGTTTGCACCACAGTGAGCCTTCTGGCTGTGAGCATTCCCCATTAAAGGGTAGACACAGTTAGCGCTATCTGCTGGCGCACACGTTGAAATTATTATCGGCACACTTACTATCTTCGAGGTAGCATATGCCGTCATTGGATCGGAATCGACATCGTCTTTCCAGGCCAACTTTTTTTTTTCTTGCAGTGTATTTCGATACATAGGGTGACACCAGAAACAGAAACTTTTGAAGCACCAAATAAAAATAGAAAAGCCTGAGAAAAGTCCTTTACTGACAGAAACTGAACCACTACAGTAAGCTAAATTACCAGTGTTTGAAACTTATAGATGGCGTCCTCTTGTATGTATGCATTCTTCCAGTCTCCTCTTAAGGTCCATCATTGAGAACTGCTACATCTCAGCTGGGATACCATGAATTTCGTCTTGAATTCTTTTAATATGTCCAGTGTTTTAGGGCAGGTCACATAAATCTGACTCTTAAGAGAGCCCCACCAGAGAGGACCGTAAACGGACAAATTCGGTGATCTTGGGGACGAGGGAACGTCGCCAAATCTTCATATGACACGGCCACCGGACGATTTTCGCACGCCTGCCGCTGTTTTCCTTGTGGTGTAATGTGTCGCACCATCGTGTTGAAACCCGGTTTCGCGCAAATTGTGGAGTATTCTTCATGCAGGTGTAATAAAAGATTACCAAACCACGTCATGATGATCGGTAGGGGCAGTCAGTGGGATCTGCTTCGCATTTTTGAAATCCGACGACCCCTGGTGACGACATTACCTGCTATACTGCCTCCTTCCTGACGTGTGAAGGGCTTTCACGAACTTCATTAAAATTGCAACCCCCACAGTAGCGGTAGTTCTCATTCGCGGAAACTGTAAGATGAAAATTTCTCTCATCTCACATCCACAGCTTCTTCGGAAATATATTGTGCTTGTTTACTTTTGGCATAATTCGCTGCCGGCCGAAGTGGCCGAGCTGTTCTAGGCGCTACAGTCTGGAACCGCGCGACCGCTACGGTCGCAGGTTCGAATCCTGCCTCGGGCATGGATGTGTGTGATGTCCTTACGTTAGTTAGGTTTAAGTAGTTCTAGGTTCTAGGGGACTGATGACCTCCGAAGTTAAGTCCCATAGTGCTCAGAGCCATTTCAACCATTTTTGTAGTTCGCTGACAGAATCCTGAACTCTGTGATGCGACGTATGTACCAGAAAAATGAAATGAAAATTTGAATAACAAATGTTTGGAAGACTAATGATAACAAGAAATTTTTCTTGACAATCTGTAATTACGTTGTATGAAGATGTACAGGTAACTTAAGATATAACATCAGTGAAGAAGTCAAAGGACTCTTAATTAAAATTGAGCATTTTTGATCTTCTGTTATCTTCTGTCATATGTTTTCTGTTCTTGTATGAGCTGCAGGTTAGGTAGTGCTTGTCTGAATAATTCATGAAAACAATCTTCCATTTTACTGATATATACTTCTATGAAGTTAAAACACTAACAGTTATTTAAAAGCCGTATGAAGGTATTAGACAGCTGCGGAAGAAGAGAAAGAACACCTAAAAATTCACTTATCTTCCATTAGGATTGAAGACGGTATAAAAACATTATTCCGAGAACGGTAAAAACATCGACGTCAGGGAAGAGATCTTTATTGGGCGCATTTTTAATACCGGTTACGTCACGTGTTAAGATACAGCAAGGATTGTCAAATACAAAGACACTTGTAAATTGTAAATATTTTCTTTCCTTATAATATTAATCTCCCCTAAGAGGAAAGCCGTTTTTTCTCTATACATGTAATTTTGAAAATACTACAATTCTCCTTCAGTTGTACGATCTGTAACATGTTCGGCTGAAGTTTTCATTCCAGATGAGAAATCGGGGAACACTCTCTTGGCACATTTTGACTGCAACTGCTATGGGCTCCACAAGAATCAAAAGCGTGCAGCTTCGATAACGAGTGGAATGCAAGCACTTCTCGGTCGTACTGTCGGTTTCTTTACTTGAGCGGATCCAGTCACTTCAGAATTTTCAGTCGAAATGCCGAGTGTTTCGAGAGAATCCAACTGATTCCTTAAGGTATAAAAACATCATATAAGTCCCCCTATGCGTTTTCCAAATTATCATTGTATTTGTGAAACACACGGCAAAAGCATGTTGTTGACCATTCCTCTGATCCATGATTACTAAACGAGATTGTTTACAGCTCAAAGCCCCTGTCACGCATTACTGCCAACTGTATGTAGCTGTCACTACGCACTTCAAAAGTTCTCATTTTTCTATGTCACTTTGTGTTTAGATGCATGTATGAAATAGTTTTGGTGAACGCGTCTGCATTGTTCATTACTGAAGGAACACACACGGGTATCTACTTGGCGTCAAACCTTCAGCGATCAGTGCTGAATGGTATCCTCTGAAAAACTTCTGCCTGCACCAGTGTTACACTCTGTCACCAGATCTGCAGTACACCACCACTAATGGTGCTTTACAGAGTTTGCAAGCCTGCAGCCTCCAAATTATATGTTCAGGCACGGACGTCCAGCACCTTGACATTTACTTGCGGTTTCAAAATGTCTCAACCACTGTCCACAGACGATAGGTGCATTGACACAGCAAACCTGATTCGACGTTTCCGAGATTCATAATCATATTACAGAGACAATTTCCTGAATGTAGTTCACAAATTTACTATTCTCGAAGTTTTGATCTTTAGATCGTCATTACATTCTGGGAGCTTATCCGGTCCACTGAGCATCAATGTTCTTTGGTTAACCACCTGCTCCACTAAATGCGATGTACAAGGTACGATTGCTCACATGAATGTAATCAAATGGATCCCAAATTTGAGACGATTTTCACTACCTGGAAAATATTTCATAATTACACAAATTAACAGCATCCTTGTATCATATCTCAAACAAATTCTCCCGTAAACAATCAGAAAAAAATTTGTATACTGATCGTCCACTACCTCTGAATGGATCACTTTTGATTAATCTCTTCATAGCACAAGGACACGGTTAAAGGATAAGACACCAACACACAAATGGCAATGTGAGAAATTTCATATTTCTTCTTCCAGTGATGGAAATAAGATATCCAACAATGAAATGGCTTATATCTGTCTTGAAATTATATTTAAAAAATAGGTCATTCAGTTTCAAAACGCACAATTACATCGAAGCTGAATACTTCGAAACAGCAGAAAAATTTTCCCGGCAGCTGCAGGAAAATGGAGAAGTTACCTAACCCTTGTCATTACTCGTGCTTCTGCTGTATTACTACTTCTCGCCAGATGTTATTCTAGCTTGCTGCCCACAAAGGCGATTGTAATGCAGTAGTGTGCTGTTAATGTTAGAATATATTCATCGAACAGTCTGAAATGAAAGCGGAATTGAATCAACTATTAGCGAAAATAAATGAAAAATTGACAACCCATGAATAGCTATCATGAAAGTAATTAACAGCTAATCAAATAATATTAAATGACTCTCTAAATTAAATTCTGTAATATTCATAAGAGGAAACAGTTTGGACGTAATATTTCAACTGGTATGTGTAGTGCTGATTGAAGTATTAAATAAATAAAGAAGTCAAATGGAAGTTCCTTATGGTTAATTTAATAGCTGATGACTTATATTGTTAGAAAAATTACACAAATGTATTACTTTAAAATACCAGAATCAGTAACATTAATAAATAAATCACACGCTCTGAGGTTTTATCTAAACTCACATCATTACTTGTATTGCATCTTAGGTGTCATGATCCTTGTAAGAGAGCGACACCGTGATGAGTATATCAAATGCATTTAAGATTTTGAAGTACGTACTGATCTGTGCATGAGACAAATTCTTTAACAGTGCTGAAGCTTCACAGGTTCTGATATGTCGTCAGATATTCATGTTATCCCAGCGGCATGCAGTGGTAACTCCCATGTGTAATCTTTCTGTGAAGGTCTCACTGCAACCAAATGAATTAATGCTGCACACCTACACGCATATTCCACAAACCGGTGTATAGCTGATCTGCTCATTCAAAATGATTTCCTTGAAAGAGATCTGTGTAGAGCACAAAACATGAGAGAAAAACTAAGATTACCCGTGGGCCTAGCCAGTTCTTGATTGCGAGACATAGTAACAACACGGGGAACCTTAAAGGCCTGTTTGAAAGAGGTAGCTGAGAGTGCAATATCTCTTTCCGAAGAGAGAATTAATAAAAGGGGAGACTTAATATAGTCTGAGAAGAAAGACGAAAGTAATTAGAAGTAACAGAAATGAGAACAACGAGAAACTTAAATCAGGATGGATGGTCACAAAGTTGATGAAGGAACGGAAATATGTTACCTAGGCAGGAAGATAACCAAAGACGTATGGAGCAAGGAGGACATCAAAAGCAGACTAGCACTCGCATTTGGTCATTTCTGTCCAAGAGAAGTCTATTTGTATCAAACATAGGCCTTAACGTGAGGAAGAAATTTCTGAGAATGCATGTCTGGAGCACAGAACTGTATATCTGTGAAACATGGACTGTGGGAATACCGGAACAGAAGAGAATCGAAGCATTTGAGATGTGGTGCTACAGGCGAATGTTGAAACTTAGGTGGACTGGTAAGGCAAGAGAAGGTTCTGCGCAGAATCGGAGACGAAAGGGATATGTTGAAAACACTGACAAGAAGAAGGGACAGGATGATAGGACATCTGTTAAGAGATCAGGGAATGACTTCTGTGGTACTAGAGGGAGCTGTAGAGGGCAAAAACTGTAGAGAAAGATAGAGACTGGAATACATCTAGCAGATAATTGAGGATATATGTTGCAAGTACTACTCTGGTATGAAGAGGTTGGCACAGGTGAGGAATTGGTGGGGGGGGGGGGGGGGCACATCAAACGAGTCAGAAGACTGATGACAAAAAAAAAAGCATACACAGTCATACCACACCCTAAGCAGCAGTGTCAAAATAAGGTGTCAATTTGACTGATTCTGAGCAGAGTTTGGCACCTGGTTCAGGGGAGTATTTACGGTTGTTCGAGGAATGGCAATACTTGTCAGCTACTGATCTCGTGTACTGTGAAATCTCTACTGGAAGTACAAGGTCAAATGCAAAAACCATACCTAATTCATGAACTGGCTGGTGTTGTGGGAGAAACAATCCAGCAGCTGGTGGATGCAGGAATTATTGAACCATCTGCTAATCTGTGACCGTTGCCTTATGTTGGCATGCAAAAGAGATCAGTATATGGTGAGAAGACCTATCGTTTATGTGTAGACATGAGGGTAGTGAACAAAGTTATTACTTGCGATTCACATCTTTTGTTCCAAATCAATGGAACCTGTGCCCGAACAGGTAATTCAAATATTTCACCAAACGTTACATGGAATCTGGTTTCAATCAATTTATGATAGACCTACAAGAACAATCAAAACATGTTTTACTATAGCATCTGGCTTGTACAAGTTCTTAGGGATGTCTTTTAGCCTATGAAATGCATCTGCACCATTTTAGAGATTTGCTCATTTATTATTGGGAGGACCTAAACTGATCATGTGCCCGGTTTGTTTAGATGACGTTACAGTATTCACTCAAACTATTGAAGAGCGTACTGAGCGTCTGACAACAGAATTAGCGAGGTTGCTAAATGATCACTTAAGATTGAAGCTGGAAAGATTTTCATTTGCAGACTTGCAAGTTCAGTAACGGAGGTGCGTCATAAGCTCTATCAGAGTAAAACCAGATCCAGAGCTGACAGAAGCAGTCAATAATTTCCTCGCTCCTCCCGATATAAGAGAATTACAAAGCACCTTAGGTGTAGCGAATTATTATTGCTGACTCATAAAACGACTATGTTAATGAGATTAAGCCTTTAAAAAAATTGTTGAAGAACAGAGTGAATTTCGAATGGATCACTGATTTTAAAACTGCCATGCCTGAAGTTAACTATGCATGGACCTTGATTTTGAAAAGCCATTCATAATTTCACATGACATCTCAGATTTTTCTGTGGGTTGCATTTACGACCAAGAGAACAATGGCGAAGAAAAACCAATTGGTTATGCTTCTCAGAAACTCAAAAAGTCCAAAATTAACTATAGTCTTACAGAAAATGGATTGTAGCTTCCATGTTTGATGTCAAATGTTTCAGATGTTATTTACATGGCAGAAAATTTGCTGTGGTAACTCACCATGCTGCCCTCTTAATACTGTTGATTTTAAATGACTCCAATAACTGCCTAACACGCTGACCTTTAAAGTTGGCTTAATGTGACCATGAATTATATCAGAAACCTGGCAAGCTCCATAAAAACTGATGACACCCTGCGTAGAAAGGTCTGACTTGTTCAAGGAGATGAAGTGCTAATAGGAGAATTACAGGATTTATACAGAGGAGACTCCAATCGGCTACAGTAAGCCACGTTGCCTGATTTTGTGCCACAAGATGGGGTACTGTATTGAAAGCTCAGTAATACCATGTAGTATTGCTCAATGCCATGACTGCATCCAAGTTACCCATAGTGGAAAACAGGCCACAAACACCCATACTGCTACCTGTTAATGGTCGCAAGGCCCACTCCATGGCACACATAAACATATACACATGTACATAGCTGTGCTCACAGAGCTCACTGCTGAAATGTTCATGAACTCCTTTGCAGACCTTGCTGCAGGTTTCTACACAATTTCAAACTTTGGTTTTCGATATAATGGGACACTTCTGCCAAATTAGCAGGTAGTACTAGAGCTAACAGTTGACATGCTGGGAGAAACTGCGGGCAAAACATTTATAAACCACTTAGTAATACCCTTTGTCAGTCCTGATGTTTTATATTAACTGACCATTGAAATAATTTTCACCCTCATGGTTTGTATAATTTTGTAGAGATATCAGACTTTAAAAGTTGAGGACTGCCACTTTCCATCTCAAGGCTAATTATGATAGTGAATGATTCTGTAAAACTATCTACCGAATGTTGTCCTGCTATGTGAAGCGAACATAATAAGATTGAGAGAGGTACATTTTTTATGTCCATTCGATTTACAACAACAAAATTACAGGATGTCTACAAAGGAACACACCCCTTTCGAGGCAGTGTATGGTCACCCCCCGGTCTCTTGCGTTTAACTTCTCCTGTCAGTGTGGCTACACACGTGGCTGACCACTCCATGATATGCCACACTGACAGATTAAAATCTTATCTGGGATACGCTGTGTTTCGTGATCCTGTTGCTCTGATAGATTGCTCGGAGACAAGGCTCCTGCTGTTAGAACGGAACCGAAAATGCAGATACCACCAACGTAGTCACAGAATTGATATGCTCTCTTTTCTAGGCGTCGTTATGCACTAAGGTCACCTGATTAGGAGCGCAATATTGTCTCAATTAACAGTGCACAGAATTAATATTCTCCAGGAACTCGTGATTCACGAGATGTGATTGACGTCCATGGAGTGTTCCTCCTTGGTTACGACAGTTCTTGTTTCCCCTCCTTGTTGTCATCCATCCTGCTTAGTGTCACACCTCCGTTGGCATGTTTAGCAGAGTCTCTATTCAGATGGCACGATTTTCTTGTTTTGGGGGTTGTGCAATAAACCACTACCGCCTCTTTCCTATTGGCAGCTGCCTTATTAACTGCAAATTCATGTTTATAGTTTTGACAGCTAGGCAATCTTCTCACCTGTCCAAGTGCAAGCGAACTTTATGCCTACTAGGATTGGTTTCTACTCCCCAGTAATGCTTTGCTAACTACATAAACGTTTACGTAGTGCTGCCAGAGCTGTGGACTTGTGGATCAGTTCCCTGCCTTTGTCTTTTCGAGAGTGGGGCCATATGATTCCACCAAATGTTTTGTCCAGTGGTGCTGTAGTGTGTCACTCACTTGTGACGTATGAACTGCTTAATATTACATGTACTTTCAGTTTCAACCTTATGTTACGTTATGTGAGTATTCTATCTGCAGAGGAAGTGAAAGAAGAGGCTAGTCCATTACCGTAAGATCACTGACTGTTTCATTACACTTCCTTGTTTTGATGTTGCTATTCCTTGAGTATGAAGCCATGGCATTTGATCATAAATTAATAATTCCGACATAAATACGACTTCCATGAGTTTTATGTGATTATACTGGGGCACCTCTGTGATGAAATTATATAAGAAATAAACAGTTTGAAGCACTGCTGTGATGCTTTCTGTTCGACCCTTAGAAGAACATTGGTTCGATCCCACGTATAAGTACCACCGTAGTTATACTAGAACTTAACGCATTACCCTGTATGCCGTCAGTACGGCGAATTGCTATAATTTGAGGGATGAGAATGTTAGTTATACGGTGTCACGGTTATTTCTGAATATTCCTAGGACTGCAGCTGCAATCCTAAATGTTACGTCACAAACCAGGCTACAGTTCTTTCCTAATGGCTTCATACTAGTCCTCTGAGCGGTGTCAGGAATCCTGAACTTTATGGCAAGTTTGTTTCACGGTTGCATGTGTCTATTCACAAAACGGGCCCTACAGTTGGCACACAACAAGGCATTAAGTATAATGCTAACGGCTAAACGCTGGACTATCTCACTATCAAATTTAAAGAACGTCATAACGTACGACCCCCTTAACACTGGCCTGCTAGGTACTATTCTTACTTATCAGTACACTCTGTGGATCAACTTCAGCAATCAAAGTGATTTTGTTACCCCACTTAATAAGAGTGGGAGGTAGCACTATGAAAACACTTTTGTCCTGCACTGTGGTGCGCTATGCCATTTGAAAAGAGGTGGGTTTCTTTCTCATTACCTGCACACCCCCTGTGACTGCTGCCACTTCCGCCTGCTCGTGGAGGTACGGGCCACGTTTCCGACAGCTGTCAACTCACCGCTGTTACCACACGAGTGCATTACTGTGTATGTTGCAGAGATTATAAACAGTATTTACATTCCTTGCTTTTGACGCGGTGGCTCAGTAAATAACCTATCATTATGTTATGGTCTTTTGACAGTAATAGATTCATTCCTTCGGAGAAGGAAACGAAACGGAAAGTCCCTCCCTGACAAATACTAAGAGTACTACGTCTATAGAGCTTGGCGCAGCCACATTGATTTATGCACATCTACATAACCACATGAACCCGCAACCGTGCCAGCTATCAAAATCGAAAGACGGTTCCCCCCTGGCCCTGATGTCTGCTGTTTTTCAATGGCAAAAGATTCGGTCTTTGTCTTACCCCACTGTGTGTACACCCTCACATCCTCGCACTGCCTGTAAGGCTTACCAGGAATTGAGTCTCTCTGTGCTGAGGCACACACTCACGACAATACAATGGATAAAAACATAAAAACATCAATTGCACATGCTCCGGATTCTTCCAGAAGAGCTTAATTTCAGGTTACATTCTGGACGGGATTATAAGTTACATCATTTACGCGCGTACATTCGAATTCTATTTATCACTGTGATTTAGACTTAAGCTACTGGCACAAAAGTTGTAGCATGCACTATTACCACATCCCTTGGTCGCTGGCAGCACTATGTTTGAAGCTAGTAGTGTTGCATTCACTATGGAAACGAACTCCAGACACATACAAAATCACGCAGCTACTCAGACACATTAAGCAAAGAGAGTGAAGACACTGTCCCACCTGTCCCACCTGTCACCATTTTTCAGGATCACGCACACTGTACCCCCTCTCATGTTCATGATTGTGGGATTGCAATGTATGTTCTACTTAAATGATTGGCAGGTGAATACCGTCCCAAATCTACATTGTCTTTGTTAGTCAGTACGATTTTATATACTTACACAAGCAGCTGTTCCACAACTTCAGTCTTCTACAAGTTCCTGTGACAGGGTTCTTTTGTGTTGCCTTCTGTAAACTATGTTATCAGTGTGCCACTCGATCACCTGAGCGGTACCCCTCGTACCGCATAGTAGGGATGCTTAATAGAAACATATTTATATCTTTAAACTCATAAAGTGAGCACATTGGTGATGAGCTGCAAGACCTCATTACAAGTTAATGCAAAAAGAAATCCAACATTGTTACAAAGAACAACTGTTGTTTAAGAGAAAATATAAAACACTTTCGCAATTATCGGCTACCTATTCATCACCAGCCTGCTACCCCCTCCGTCGAATGGCTGCCGGTGGAGAAAGTAATAACCAGTGAGTCTATAGTGCTAATTTATTCGCATTTCATAAATGCAGACTTTCTTGTGAACATCAGGAAATTCTATAATAATAATTAGTACTGTTTGCCTCATCCGTTTCGGTTTCGTTATGTGTATTTTGTCATACTACCACTAGGTTCACTATTCGGTCCAATCAATAAGAGTCCAATCAGTACGAGTTACAACGATTTACATGATGCACAATTAATAGTAGCCAGCGTCTGTCTTATATCTACACTAAGAACGAGATTGATCACCCTTACAAGTACGATACAGACATATGGCAAACACCCACAATATTCGAAACATGAGGTACACTCTGTCACTGTTTAGTACACTATTATCTCTACGCCGCGAAGAAGATTGAGAAGGGCCTTCTTTTGGATGTGGAAGGATTGTTGTAATTTCGAGGGATTGCTGACTAGAGCTATATTGAACTACAAGGAATGTAACCCAAAACTTTAAATGTGTCTTTCTCGAAACCGCACCTTTCAGATCGGTGGGAAACGCAACTCGAAAACGGTACATACGATTTTCATCGGAATCTGATGCCATCATGTAAGGTGACCCTTGTTTGCAGGGGTATTATTTTCCACATTTTTATGTTTACTAATACCCTGCAGATACGAAAGTCAGTTCGCTGCATTAAGCAGCCCTGCTATATAATCCGGCAGTGAGCAAGAGGAAGAGAAACAACCAGACTATCTTGCGCGATCATGACTCACGAAAGTGGAGAGGGGAACGTGAGCCTTGAAAACAAATCTTGCTTGATAGCTTAGATGTAAGTCAACCACTAGTGTCGTGGCCAGAATTGCAGATTTTACTTTATTAAATATTAATGATTAAAAATCATATTTGGCGTCACTGGCATTAGGAGGATCGCACGGGTCATCAGAGCTTCACTACGATATGAATATTGTTAACCTACCGAAGATGTATGAAGTGCTATGAATCGTTAGAGTATAAGCAAGAGATTTATTCTAGTGGCTAGCTCGCCAATTAGCGATAGGTCATTATGAACCCCTTCTTCTGTGAGAGTCGGTAACGGCTATACAACCCTTTGGGAAATTATTAAGGAATTGTTTCATGATACTAAACTCTTAATGTTTTACAATGTTGGCAAATAAACGTACTGTATCCCGAGACTTATTTCGTAGAATCCAACTACCCCCCACTCTAATTAGAATTACAGTCGTCTGCTTGTATCTTCTCAAGAATGTAATGCTCTACCAGATCTGATTTTGGGGACATCATCTACGAAATCTTCAGAGAGTTCAGATAGGAGGAAACACGAGGTGCCGATTCAGTTAGATAACATCTTAACCAGCGCAGTCTCTGGTAGGAAGGCTTGACCATTATACGGTATGTCACCTAATCACTTTCTAGCGAATTACAATGGAAATGACGGGCGCTGATAACCTCGCTGTTGTGCGCCCTAAAACACTAATCATCATCATCAATCACAATGGAAATGAGAAACTTGTACGGAGGTTCATAAATGCGATGGGGTTTGAACATGGCATCCCTGTGCTGGGAATAACCTTGCGTTAGAAAAACTTATGTTTTGAATAGCGGTGCTCATGGTGAATGTTGCACGTGAACTATCTCATCGAAAAACCGCATTGTGGAGAAGAGAAGCAATCTGGAATCAACTACATCGAAAGGAAAAGCAAGAAGTGAACTGTGATCTCAAAGGGATTGAAAATTGTATCTTTCGCGTAGCTACGTCGAGTGTAAAAGTGTTTCGCACAAGCGAATGAATTCGTAATAGTGAAAAGTTAAATCACATTATGAATATTTCGCGGGTGAACTGCAACGAACAACCATCAAGAAGATATCGCGAGAAAGAAGAAAGCAGACAGCGGTAGCAAACGTGGCGAGGCCAGCTACATACCGGGAACAGACATCGGTGCGAGAAACAGGCCATCACTGCAGCAAATAGGGGACTGCACTGAAGCCACACAAGCAAAGGGCCGGAGTTCGACGTCCAGGTGCGGGATTGACACATTCTTCAAGTGATTACGTTGAGAGCAGAAACTTAACTAAAGTAAATCGATAACATAGTAAAACATGCAGAGCTGAATAAGGCTTAAGAAAATGTAGATTATGATAAAAATGTTAGTGAGTTAAACATTACTGCGGAGTCTATTGGAGGTAGGAAAACAGAATGCACGATTTAACGGTAAATAAGGAAATATTGCTGCAGCAATTACTCCTGTGGCTGATAATGGGGAAGAAGCTAATATGGTTGAAATGGGGAATACTTTTCCGGAACATCGCTGCACGATCTTGTTAAACTTATCATCATCATCACCGTTTTCCGACTTCAATTTCCTGGGTGGTGTGTACAAGCGCTAGCCATCTCGTTCGTTCTTTATAGATCTTATTAAATTTATCAGACATGAAATTGTTAAAAGAAATGAATGAGACAACTAAAAAATCAGTTAGGGAGACTAATATTATGATATTGAAGATGCAACCAATAATACAAAAGAATAATTTGTTAGGGAAACTACTGAAAAATTTGATGAAATAAGGAAAACCGTTCAGGAATCTAACAAAAAGACAAATGACAGATCAGTCGCGTATATTAAAGATACCTACAGAAGATTTTAAAAAGTTGATGACAAACTAGAGGAAAGTGCGAATGAGCCAAAGAAAGTAGCGAACAAATTATCACATACAGTAACTGCTTATAAGAGAATGATAGTGGAACATGGCATATGTGTTAAGCATCATACTGTCAGAATCAGAACTTTCCATAACAATTTTAGCAAAGAGATTGAGAAACACAGCGCAGATTGAATGACAAAATAGGTCAAAATAAATGTGCATCATCTAAAAGAATGGATTCAGTTCAAAATTTGTAACAAATGTAAGTAGGCTGTTTAGGTTTTTATGTTGGTAACGCCACGAAGCGCTCTGTATGAAAATCACTGGCTGTGCTGTGTGCAGTCTGTGGCTGGTGGGCATTGTTGAAATAGTCGCTATTGTAGTGTTGGACAGTTGGCTGTTAAGAGCGCATAGCGTTGCGCAGTTGGAGGTGAGCCGCCAGCAGTGGTGGATGTGGGGAGAGAAATGGCGGAGTTTTGAGAGCGGATGATCTGGACGTGTGTCCATGAGAAACTGTAAATGTGTAAGACTGGATGCCATGAACTGCTATATATATATATATTATGACTTTTGAACACTATTAAGGTAAATACATTGTTTGTTCTCTATCAAAATCTTTCGTTTGCTAACTATGCCTTCCAGTAGTTAGTGCCTTGAGTAGATTGAATCTTTTATTTAGCTGGCAGTAGTGGCGCTCGCTGTATTGCAGTAATTCGAGTAACGAAGATTTTTGTGAGGTAAGTGATTTGTGAAACGTACAGGTTAATGTTAGTCAGGGCCATTCTTTTGTAGGGATTATTGAAAGTCAGATTGCGTTGCGTTAAAAATATTGTGTGTCAGTTTAAGCACAGTCATTTATAATTTTCTAGGGGGGCGTTTCACAAATGATAGAAAAGAAGTTTCTGATAAAGTAACTGGTAGTCTGTAGGAGGCCACTGATTTTACTGCCAGAAGAATTGACGTATTTGCCACGCGACTGGAGAAGAAATTAGATTTAAGAATGAAACAAAACTGAGTACTTTGAGTAAAGAGAGTGGCAATTTTCAAAATTTCGGCCCTGCAGGCCACTATTTAAAGTTGTGTTCTTTCTGTGACTTCGCTACAGAAGAGAAAATATTACCAGAAACTTCTGTAAAGCAATGTAGCAGTGTATTACCTGAATGCTGTGACGACAGGAGGGAGATACGTTGTGTCACCAGCAGAATGGAAGGGAATGTTCTATCCTTGGGAATGAGAGCAGGAGAATTCTGCCAGTCATTCGAGGAAATCTTTTGAAAGTTCCTAGATAAATATTTATCAAATAGTATGCAAGGGAATGTACGAAACAGTATCTTCCAGCGGAGGAAACGTACAAGTAGTAGGTAACACAGGTAAAAAGATGATTTACAAAGCTACTGTGGAAAAATATTATATCTTGACAGCAGATCAAGTGAAAATCTTATTGCGGTGGTACTGGTTAAACAACTAATAAACATAGAGAAAAACTATAGGAGTCTCTAAAAAGAAAACCAATGATAATTTGCAAGCTCTGAACAATTAATTGCATTATCGGCGAAAGAATCACGCACTAATGGTCGGAAAGCGGTGAGCTGGAGGTATAGAGAAAACGAGACTAGAAGGGATTGCAAGGGAATCACAATGTGATCATGGAGAAATGTGATCCGGGGGAATGGAAGACATATCAATGGATTTAATAGGAGAGGAAGATGAGACTAGGACGAAGAAGGTTCGAATTACCTTAGCAACAGACGTTGTGAGGAACGTGATAGAGGAATGATGAGAACAGAATAGACAGGTAGGACAGGAGGAATATTACTGAGATGGGATTTCAATGAGGAGATGGACTGTTAGCAATAAGAGGATTGATGGAAGAGTACTGCAAAGATGTGAGAGAAGACTTTTTAGGAGAAATGACTGTGAAGTTAAAGAATAATGTCACATTATCGTCGATGCTGAGATCAGTGGTATTAAAGCAGTTGTGGTCATTGTCATAGGTTGCAAAGTGCGTGTCGTTGCAGAGGAACTTCACAATAAATACTAAAGTACCAGTATAACATGCCGGAGGTTTTAGGGCCACAGTTGCTGTTGGTTGAAAGAATGAAGCAGTAAAGGGTCAAGAAGAGCATACAGGGTGTGAAGTTGGACGTTAGTGCAATGGTGGTAACAGATCTTTGTAGTAGCCTGATAAAGGGAAGTAATCTGTTGGTTGACCACATGGATCTTGTAGGTTTCCAAAAAGGCAACATCACCTTGATGGTTGTTGTTGTTGTGGTCTTCAGTCCTGAGAATGGTTTGATGCTGCTCTCCATGCTACTCTATCCTGTGCAAGTTTCTTCATCTCCCAGTACCTACTGCAACCTACATCCTTCTGAATCTGCTTAGTGTATTCTTCTCTTGGTCTGCCTCTACGATTTTTACCCTCCACGCTGCCCTCCAATACTAAACTGGTGATACCTTGATGCCTCAGGACATGTCCCACCAACCGGTCACTTCTTTTAGTCAAGTTGTACCACAAACATCTCTTCTCTCCAATCCTATTCAATACCTCCTCATTAGTTATGTGATCTACCCATCTAATCTTCAGTATTCTTCTGTAGCACACATTGAGAAAGCTTCTATTCTCTTCTTGTCCAAACTACTCATTGTCCATGTTTCACTTCCATACATGGCTACACTCCATACAAATACTTTAAAAAACGATTTCCTGACACTTAAATCTATACTTGATGTTAACAAATTTCTCTTCTTCAGAATCGCTTTCCTTGCCATTGTCAGTCTACATTTTATATCCTCTCTACTTCGACCATCATGAGTTATTTTGCTCCCAAAATAGCAACACTCCTTTACTACTTTAAGCGTCTCATTTCCTAATCTAATTCCCTCAGCAACACCCGACTTAATTCAACTACATTCCATTATCCTCGTTTTGCTTTTGTGGATGTTAATCTTATATCCTCCTTTCAAGACGCTATCCATTCCGTTCAACTGCTTTTCCAAGTCCTTTGCTGTCTCAGACAGAACTACAATGTCATCGGCGAACCTTAAAGTTTTTATTTCTTCTCCATGGATTTTAATACCTACTCCGAATTTTTCTTTTTTTCCTTTACTGCTTGCTCAATATACAGATTGAATAACATCGGGGAGAGGCTACAATCCTGTCTCACTCCCTTCTCAGCCACTGCTTCATTTTGATGTCCCTCGACTCTTACAACTGCCATCTGGTTTCTGTACAAATTGTAATTAGCTTTTCGTTCCCTTTATTTTACCCCTGGCACCTTCAGAATTTGAAAGAGAGTATTCCAGTCAACATTGTCAAAAGCTGTCTCTAAGTCTCCAAATGCTAGGAACGTAGGATTGTGTTTCCTTAATCTAGCTTCTAAGGTAAGTCGTAGGGTCAGTATTGCCTCACGTGTTCCAATATTTCTACGGAATCCAAACTAATCTTCCCGAGGTCGGCTTCTACTAGTTTTTCCATTCGTCTGTAAAGAATTCGTGTTAGTATTTTGCAGCTGTGACTTATTAAACTGATAGTTCGGTAATTTTCACATCTGTCAACACCTGCTTTCTTTGGGATTGGAATTATTATAGTCTTCTTGAAGTTTGAGGGTATTTCGTCTGTCTCATACATCTTGCTCAGCAGATGGTAGAGTTTTGTCAGGACTGTCTCTCCCAAGGCTGTCAGTAGTTCTAATGGAATGTTGTCTACTCCTGGGGCCTTGTTTCGACTCAGGTCTTTCAGTGGTCTGTCAAACTCTTCACGCAGTATCGTATCTTCCATTTCGTCTTCATCTCCATCCTCTGCCATTTCCATAATATTGCCCTCAAGTACATCGCCCTTGTATAGACCCTCTATATACTCCTTCCACCTTTCTGCTTTCCCTTCTTTGCTTGGAACTGGGTTTCCATCTGAGCTCGTGATATTCATACAAGTGGCTCACTTTTCTCCAAAGGTCTCTCTAGTTTTCCTGTAGGCAGCATCTATCTTACCCCTAGTGAGATAAGCCTCTACATCCTTACATTTGTCCTCTAGCCATCCCTGCTTAGCCATTTTGCACTTACTGTCGATCTCATTTTTGAGACGTTGGTATTCCTTTTTGCCTACTTCATTTACTGCCTTTTTATATTTTCTCCTTTCATCAATTAAATTCAATATTTCTTCTGTTACCCAAGGGTTTCTACTAGCCCTCATCTTCTTACCTACATGATCCTCTGCTGCCTTCACTACTTCAGCCCTCAAAGCTACCCATTCTTCTTCTACTGTATTTCTTTCCCCCATTCCTGGGAATTGTTCCGATTAGATTTTGTAATAGTGTTAGACCTACTGAAAAGGCACGGGTGAGTTGCTACCTGAAGATCCAAAAAAAAAAAAAAAAATGACTGTACAAGTGGGTTGAATAAAGAAAAACAAGCTTGGTGTAGAAGTATCAGAGGACGAGTTAGGGTTAGCGTAAGTAACATAACCAAAATGGAGCAAGGTAGGGAAAGAGAACTGCAGGATTAATGATGCATTTAAAGTTAAACCACACCAGCCAATTAAGTTGAGACCCCACATGACACCGTTGTCAAAAAGGGATGCTATAGAGAAGGAAATCCAAATAAAGTTGAATTGGCAAGTTATAGAGAGATCAATGAACCAATATTGAAATCCCTTAAGGGTGATTAAAAAGGATTTGTCAGTATGGATGACATTAAATGCACAGGTACTAAATAAAATAATTTAACCTCAGAAAGACACGCCGCAAATAGAGGCCGAACTACTACAGTAATTTGAAACACCAAACTGTCCAGTCCTAATTTTACTACTGGCTACTGGCACGTTCAGTTGTCAGAAAACTGCAGGCAATACATGACTTTCGCGAAAATGAGCAGAGGTTACCAATCAAATGCACTGCAGTTCGGGTGCAAAGTATCTGTGGCGACATTCATATGAGAATTGGATTTCATACTAGATGAAGATTTATTATCTGAGAATACTGTTTATGTGGATGATGCCGTAATCTCTGACAGTGATTTACAAGAGCAAAATACGAGTTTAGAAGAAAAGGGGAAGCTTGCTCTAGAGAATCTGATAGATCAGGGAAACTGTCGAAAGCCTAGGCATAACAAGGAAGCTATACAAAAAAAATATGTACTGGGAGACATGGTACTACCAGGACCCATGGGAAATCTTCTAAAACTGATGCTGAAATAAAGAAATTCTACGAAATTTTTGAGGTCTGTGTGTAATAAGCAGAGTACCTATCAAAATGCGGTAGAGATACCGCATCCTGAATCCCAGTTGGTAAAAAGGCGTATATGACGTTGTTGATATTAAAAAATACCACAGTAATTAGGGAAAGCATTTTGTCTGTGACTGACTTGAATACCACGTAGTGAAAACAGGGCCTCTTTTGCAAACAATTTCAGATTAATTGAGATAGTTAAACATCAAGTAAAACTGTATGTATGTAGTGTGTTAACGATATTTTATAGACAAATCACCACTGTATATGCGTAACGTTTGCCGACGTGAGCGTGGTCGCGTGGGTTAACGGCCGCGCGATGATGAACCAGGGGGGCTGCGACGCCTAGCGAGGATTTTAAAAAGTCACCAGCAACATGGTCGGTCTGATGCTAATGACCTCTTGGGAGGCGGCGGCCGACGGTCAAAGGCCGTCACGCATCTGTACGTTACAGAGACATAAACAGGGTGGCAGCGTCGGACGCATTGTTGGTAAATAGAAACTATAAATATAGGTAACTTTAATAGGTTTTATAGACAGGTATTCTAATATAATAAATTGTTTTGAGGTGGTATTTGCATTATAAAATAGTTTAAATCGAGAATATTATTTTGTAATTAAAGGAAGAGAATCATGAAGTAATTATTTGGGAGGCTGAAACAAGATTTGTATGCCACTTAGGGCATGGAAAATAAGAAATGTTATACTGACATGAAGGAAACTATAAAATCTTGTTACTATATTCTATCTAAAGTCCTTTTCTTTGTTATTTGTCAATATTACGACTTGCTTGATGCCTAGGAGCGTGGGAAATATAACGACGACATGACTGGAGCTGCAAGCAAAACCCGAGCCCCAACGAATAAACAGACATAGTTGAAAACAGCGTAAGGATGCCAGCAAATAAAGAAACACAACTATAACACCGAATAAGGATTAGTAGATGTGATCAACGTGTGTAACGTAGTGTAAATTGAAAACAGTAATGTCTCATTTTTGTGTGCGACGGACGGTCAAGCATTGTGATAAAGTAAAAGGTGAATATATATGATTTCTATAATCCTTTGAATAACATGAAGGCATCAGATTTTTGTGCTTGTATTTATAGGATGCAGAAAAATTTCCGCTACCAGTCACAATACAATGTTATTTATTTGTCACACGACTGGTTTAGGGCTTGCACCCATACTCAAGTCTTTATACATTCATATACATGTTTATATTGCTGGAGATCAATAAAGATGATCTACAGCAATATAAATATGTACATGAATGTATAAAGACCTGAGGATGGGTGCAAGCTCGAAACCGATCGTGTGACGAATAAATAACCTTTTATTGTGACTGTTAGCGGAAATTTTCTACACCCTATAGAGGAACAGTCACGGAGTTCAACAGCATCCACTACGAATAAAATTTACGCTTGTATTTGTATTGTGAAGAAATGTTCAAAAAAAGGTACTATGGATATTCATCGGAATTTATTTAATTTTATGTAAATTAATGCAGTGGAGGACTGATGATGATCATCAAAGGACTCTATTTACACATAGTACTCTCAAATCTTACATTTGTTGTTTGGAAAATTGAATTTAAAGTGTGTTCTTCGCAACATGACTTTGCATCAATTGTGTAACCATGTGTAGAAATGGTAATGGTATAGACTTTATGAGAACGTGGAAAATGAAATGAGAATATTGTGCGATATTCAGAACCCGAAAATCAGTGCGCTTTTGATACTTACGTAAAACTGTAAAATCTATTTCTCCTTGGTATACGAGCTCATTTAAAAAAAAAGAGAGAAAAGACGTGTCTGAAATGGCTTGTAATGAAACCTTATATCTGTTTTCAGACTTGAGAGATAGAGAGAAAAGAAAGATTGAGTTTACTGCATAAGAAAGGACCGAAGACCAGAAAGTACAGACTACGCCTGCGGGACACAATATCGTAACATTATTTCCAAAGTTGCTATTTTGTTTAAAAAAAACTTATTTAAAAGCAAACACCGAAGGGGATGTGTGAGGTGTCACTTCTTTTTGAGGGATATTTATTTTTCCAAGTTTTTCGTTTACTGAAACTCCATAGATTGGTCAAGTCAATTCACTGCATTCAGCAGTGCTGGAGAATAAGCCGGTAATAAACATGAAACCAGTTCTCATGGAGACAGAGGTAGCAAACGGACCAGGCGCGATAATTAATCACGAGGATGTAGAGTGGAACGTGAGTGTTGAGAATGGATCTTACTAACAGTAAAGATACGTTATGGAACAAAGCGCCATGTTTAACTTTTTATATATTAATTATAAATTCACCTTTTGGCACAACAGATACTAGGAGGAGCCTACGGGTCGTCAGCGCTTCACTAGCACAATAATTTTGTTACTGTTTCAGTAGAACGGCTTTCAGAATTGCCGCGCCGATGACCAATGCTCCGACTGCAAGTGGACTTTCCATCTCGTGCACAGCGTTTTTTTTAATTTTTTTTATTTTTTTGCCCCTTCAGAAACTAACGTTTCGCGAAACGTGTTTATAATTTCATTAGGTTTTCTCGCATGTGGTGACATAATCGCCGATTGCCGACTATGTTTATTGATGCCAGTTCTACAGTTTGACCTAGTTAATCCGAACTACTGATGATCTTCTGTTCCATAAACTGCTGTCTGCTACATCGGCAGTAATGTTCAACTATAATATGGACTGTTTATTTCCGGAGCTACTTCTGCCTTGGTTACAGATCGAACCATAATTTACTGTAAATTTTAAATAGCTTGAATTCTGTTTGGTGTAGCGACAAAAGCTTCACTTTCCATTGTATTGTATTGTATTTTATGGCACTGGGAAACGACGGAGAGTCTTCGTCCCCGCAGTAGCCCTCAATGGTTCACAACCCCACTACAGCCTACAGCAGTCCACTCACCCCACCGCCGGCCCACACCGAACCCAGGGTTACTGTGCAGTTCAGCCCCAAGTAGAACGCCCGGGAACCACTCACACCAGACGAGTTTAACCCCAATGTTCGAGGGGTAGAGTAATTATGTTGTAAGTGTACTTGGAGAAAGTGTTTGCGCAGCAATTGCCGACATAGAGTAACTGCGGCGGAATAAGTGGAGCCAGCCCGTATTTGCCAAGGAAGATGGAAAACCGCCTTAAAAACCTTCCATAGAGTGGCCGGCACACCGGACCTCGACACTAATTAGCCGAGTGGGTTCGTGCCGAGGACAGGCACGCCTTCCCGCCCCGAAAGCAGTGCGTTAGACCGCACGGCTGACCGAGCGGGCTCACTTTCCATACTTCCACTTCTTTTTAAGACACACTGGGCTCAGTCGTCTAACCGCTGTTGGTAGGAGGACTTCTACTTGAACTTCCTCCGATGCATATGTGATGACTTGGCGTTAGCCTAATCAGATCTCATGATTATCACGTAGTATATGACTGCTCCTTCTGACGTGTTCTCATGTTACAGACTATTTCTGTACCATCATGCAATGACATTGCCAGTTTCACTTCACCTTCCCGCAGCGATAATTTCCTGCAGTTTGCGACACCACGCCCTCCGAGCCCGCGCTCACGGCTTGGTTACAGTGCTCAGCAGGGGCAAGAAATTAATCAAGTCCGCACTTGAATAAAAAGGCTCCCTGGGATGGACACGCAGCTCTTTTCTAGCTACCTTTTCCACTACACAGCTTTTATAACCTGTCACGGTGTTAAGACTCAATTGATATCCACTATTCAGCAAACTGAGGGCCTCCGCTAATGTGTGAGCCTCGTCCCTTGTTCCTGGATTACGTACAATTGCACCTGTTCCACTTAATCGAGTAACATGTACTCACACTGTAAAGATGAATATGTGCTCATAGCTTTTAAGGTATGCACTTTGGAGCCCATGCTTACTGGTCAGACCTACGCTGTGGCCGAGTGGTTGTAGGCGCTTCAGTCCGGAACCATGCGGCTGCTACTGTCGCAGATTCGAATCCTGCCTCGGCCATGGATTAGTGTGATGACCTTAGGTTAGTTTAAGGGACTGATGACCTCAGATGTTAATTCCCATAGTGCTTAGAGCCATTTAAACCATTTCTTACTGGACATTTTCTTGTTGTTTTCGTCCATACTACGTCCTCCCAAACTGTGGATAGCAAAAACGTTGCAGTAGAATAGGTCCAATATCAGAGGTATCAGCCGGCCGGAGTGGCCGTGCGGTTCTAGGCGCTACAGTCTGGAACCACGTGACAGCTACGGTGGCAGGTTCGAATCCTGCCTCGGGCATGGATGTGTGATGTCCTTAGGTTAGTTAGGTTTAAGTAGTTCTAAGTTGTAGGGGACTGATGAGTACAGCAGTTAAGTCCCATAGTGCTCAGAGCCATTTGAACCATCAGAAGTATCAGAACGATAACCGCTTTTAACTTTCGATTCGGTCGTTTCCGGACGGGAGTGCCTTGCCACATATTGATACATTTATCCCTGAATGTAACGTCATAACGGAATCACCCTGTAGATAAGGAGATCGGTACTTCTTTACTATGCATCTCACTGCTGGACTAATGTTACCAGAGCATGATGCGAGGGTGGAATGTAATGCTACCAACGGATATATTCTAAGGCGTGACGGTCACAAAGGGTGGGTGGGAGGGGGGTGATACTGTGCTGAGATAGTGGCGAGGTACGTCAGATATTACAGTGAACTAATGCGCCTTGACATCATATTCGTTGTGAGCAATAGTACTGTCCAGGTGTCTGAGATTACTGAGAGTAGAGGCGTTTCACTTCAGAGGTGGGCTGATTCGTTTGCTTGCTTCTTTTATTTTGCTTTAGGGTGCAAAAAACAACTGGGGTCATACGCACCCATGTCAAAACTATAGAACAAGAACACAGAGAGGAATTAAACGACTATATGTCAGTCTCAGTTGACAGAAAAGAAGACAGCTAAAAACAGGCAATTGGAAAAAGGGCTAAAAAAGACACCATACAGAAACGGAGGACCAAAACTAAAAATTAACTGGCCTTCGCCATATTACTTTGGCGGATCAAATGTGAGCCGTGGTAAAAATTGCAGTTTTGAAGAGCGCGCCGCAGCGCATAGTGTGAAGCAGTCGCCCTCCGTTTCTGGCGGTGGCGCCGCTGTGGCAATCGCATCTTTGGTGTCTCCCTCTGGTGGGAAAGGGGAAAGGTTGCCCGTTCGCGTGCATTTAAGGGGCGCTATGAGCTCGCCAGTTGTTCAGTCTGGGTGAGTCTGGAGTCAGTCTGGGGAGTCTCGTCCCCAGCTTGCTAGTCTGTCTCTCGTCCGAATTTGTGAGGCAGTTAGTGTCTGTCTGTCGTCCGGAGTGTTAGTATGTCTTTCGTTCGGGTCAATCTTTAAAGCCGGATAAATGAGTCTTCCACTCCGCCAGTCAGAGAACTCAGTGAGTGGTCGCCCGGTCGGGGCTTAGTTCCTGCATATGAGTCTGCGTGTTAGGCCGCCAGTCTGCTCGAGTTGCTCGGACAATGGTGTTTGACGGTTGGATCGATCGGTTGATCGATCGCGCACTGAGACACAAGATGACTTGTCCGCCTTGAGCGTCGGCGCATGTGAGGTCGCCACGTCAGTCCAGTGGGCTGCTCCGTATAGCGAGGGGTAGTGGCTTCGCGGTCGACACGAGAGCATCAGGAGTCAACCCACGACATCAGTCTGACCGGTGTGAGCTGCGACGCCGTGAGACGGGAGATCGGCTCGCCTTCTTGCGTCCGTTGAAGCGGCTGGCAAACGGACGGTTCAGGAGAGCGATTTGGGGGTGCTGCGCCAGGTCTTCTCCAGAAATCGCAGTTTATTAGAAGTTAAGTGATTGGTGGTATGTTGTTTCATTTACTTGTTAAATTCTACTTGTTCTCTTGGTGAGGTCACCAGCCGCTTTGTTTTTAGGTCGTCCCACAATTCTTCTCCGTTTGTCACCCGCGGGAAGGTGGTTATTTATGAATTGGGTGGCCCGTTTATCCCTTGTGGAGTAGGGGTGGGTTAGAGCAACCTGCGGTTCGGGTTGTTTGGCAATCCCCCTATTAATCTGCCGTACGTTAGTAACTGCCTCTGTTATATTTGTCGGATTCAGTGTGTTAACGAATTTATTGCTTGGAGTGTGACGGCCTGATTCCTGAAATATGTTTTGATCTTGCCTATCATCTTGAGAGGCGGTATATGTGTACTGTAGAGCATGTTAACTCGTTTGGCCAACCCTGTATAATTTTATATAATATTGCATTTCATGAGCTTTTATTTAAATAGTCATTTTAGTATATGAAGTAGCCACCCTTCCACCTTAAGACATTTCTTGGAAGTTCATATCAACTTGCACCTTCGGTGGTAAGTTAGTATTTTAATTTTAGTGTTTTGTACCACTTCCATCCCTCCTACGGCGTGCTTGTCTGAGTTGTTAAAACTTTTAGTTTAAAGTAATATGGTGCGTTGCAGATTTGCACCAGTGTTGTCCTTCAGAGGTTGTTGTGAGCGGTCGTGACTACGGCCGTGTCAAAAGGGAGCGGCATGGTTCTCAGCCCGAAATCTCATACAGTCAAAAATTTTTTCTTTCTGCCTCTGAATAAATTGTAACTTCATATTTAGAGGGTGCTTTCTGATTACAATTTTAAATCTGTTTCTTTTCAAAAATGCTTTAGTCACCATTAAAGTCAATAAACTATCATTTGTTTATCATTTCATCAGTTACTCCCTTGCAACTTCTTCCACGCTCACATAGTGTGATTAAATGTGTTAATGTGCTTGAAGAAACCCTAGTAAATAAAACAAATTATTAAGAATATTCTTTGAAAAATAAATCACGGTTCAAAAAGCAAAACGCGGTCAACAGCCTGCGCGTCATTTGCTACAACGACCGATAACTCACACGTCAAACCCAAACGGGAACGTAAAAGGTGAAAAAATGGACATTCCATCAGCAAGTGGCGGACATTTAAAACTTGGGCGCAATGTGTACAAAGAGGTTGGGTAGTGCCACTTAGCAAATGATGATGGCTAAAAAGGCAATGGCCCAATACACAGCCTATTTAAAATAACCTCTTCCTGGCGGGAGGGCCGAGAGGAGGTCGTCCAAGCTGCTGGGGGAGGCTTAATAAGCCGGAACTTCCAGTGAAGGGAGGACCATTGGCGATGGACACCACCTCTTGACAGACGGCAACGCAGAGATCATCGGAGGGAAAATAGGTACTCGTGGGCTGAGGTACTAGGACTGCAGCTGTGGCAGATGCGTCAGCAGCCTCGTTTCCTGGCAGACCGACATGACCAGGAACCCACATAAACATCACACTGGCTCCACCATTGACTGTTTTCCTAGACCCGCTGCACTAAGAGATGGGCGGTGTACAGCGCACGTAGACTTTGAAGGGCACTGAGTGAGTCTGAGCAGAGTACACAACTGAAAAGGCTATGTCGCCGGATGTTCTCTATGGTCGGATACAAGGCAAAGAATTTGGCTTTAAATACTGAGGAGTGTGCCGGAAGCCGGTATCGAAAGACACGAGTGCCAATGACAAAGTATTACCCGACTCCATCGTCAGTCCGAGAGCCATCAGTGTATACAAAGGTACTATCGCGAAGTTCCATGTGAAGGTAGGGCAGATAACGAGAAGTTAATCCGCCGTAGTAAGCGCCACATGCGGACTCCAGGAGGTAACAGAGAAGAAGGACGAGCCCCATACTGACGGTCGAAGGATTCATCAAAGAAGGAGGCATAAGATGGGTGGCCACGCGTGGCAGACAAACGGCATGCATAACTGCTGAGTAGAAAGTCACTGTGGTATGACAGGGGAAGTTCAGCCGACAGTGTAAGAGGGATGGGGTTGCATATTCATAAATAAAGCACCCACATTCGAGTTTCGAACGAACAAGGGACCGGTACAAATGGAGGAGAGTGGTTCAATCGGCACCACAGGAAGTGCCATTGATGGAACAGAGGACACTGAGGAACCGCGTACATCGGGCTGCTAGGTAAGATACGTGGGAGGACCAAGAGAGTTTCCTATCGACCATGAACCCAAGGAATTTCGTAGTTTCAGCGAACGGAAGGGCAATAGGCCCAAGATGTAAAGATAGCGGGAGAAAGTACTTGCGTCGCCAGAAATTTATACAGACGGTTTTCTCAGTGGAAAAGTGAAAGCCATTGTCGATGCTCCAGGTGTAAAGACGATCAAGACACCGCTGAAGACGCCCCTCAGTGAGACAGGTCCGTGGAGAACTGTAATAAATGGCAAAATCGTCAACAAAAGGGGAGTCGGAGATGCCCGGTGGGAGACAGGCCTTAATAGGGTTCATGGCGATAGCAAAGAGGACGACATTCAGGACGGAACCCTCAGGCACACAGAGCCCACACGCACCCTGAAAACTTCTAAAAATGCCTGAAGGAACAAGGGCAGCCGGCTACGGAAGCCCCACGTGTAGAGAGTGTGGAGGACACAAGTACTGCAGCAGTTGTCGTAGGCCATCTCCAAATCGAGAAACACGGCCACAGTCTGGGATTTCTGCAGAAAACAATTCATGAGATGGGAGGACAAAGTAATGAGATGATCAACTGCGGAACGCCGAGCTCGAGATCCACACTGTGCAACCGTCAGTAAATTGATAGACTCTAGCCACCATACCAGCTGGGCATGAATCATACGTTCCATCACCATACAAACGCAGTTGGTAAGAGAGATGGGCGGTAGCTGGAAGGAAGCTTTTTGTCCTTACCGGGCTTAGGTATGGGTGTGACGGTGGCTTCACACCAACGTCAGGGAAATGTGCCTTCTGCCCAAATGTGGCTGTACGTGATAAGGAGAAAGTTCTTGCCCACAATAGAAAGGTGCTGCAACATCTGAAAGTGAATGGCGTCAGGCCCTGGGGCGGAGGATCGGGATGAGCTGAGAGCAAGATCGAACTCCCTCATTGTAAAGGCGGCATATCAGCACTCGCGATTTGAAAAAGACAAGGATATCGCCCGAGCCTCCTCCGCTCGTTTCCGTTGCAGGAAGGCAGGAAGGCAGGATGACAGTCGGAAGAGCTCGAAACTTCCGCAGAATGGAAGTTGGAGATACCAATAGGGTCCACGATAACATCGGCTGCCACTGTGAGGCCGGAAATGGGGGAATGGATCTTGGTCCCAGACAGCCATCGGAGGTTGGCTCACACGGCAGAGGAAGGGATGGAAATGTTAAAAGAGCTAGTGAATGAAATCCAGCTAGCTCTTTTGCTATCCGGAAAAACGCGACAACACTTTGCACGCATCTGTTTATAATGAATGTAGTTTTCCACCGTAGGAAAACGGTTAAAAACGTGGAGAGCACGTCTCCGTTCGCGAATTGCATTGCGGCATGCCTCAGTCCACTAAGGCAGGGGGACACGACGTGGTAATCAGGAAGTGTGAGGAACGGAACTTTCTGCAGCTGTAAGGATAACGTTGGTGGGATAGTCCACATGGTCATCACAACTGGGGATATATTGTTCTTCAAAGGTGGCCAGGGAGGAGTAAAACTGCTAGTCAGCCCTAGGAAGCTGCCATTTGGGCGCGCATGGAGGTAGAATAGGAGTTAGCAAACGGAGAGCACACGGGAAACGGTTACTCGAGTAGGAGTTAGAAAAAACGGACCACTCAAGACGATGGGCAAGTGCAAAAGGATAGGTCCAAATGGGAATAGTTGTGCGAGTAGTCAGAAAGGAAAGTGGGTGCTCCAGCGTTAAGCCAGGAGAGGTTAAGTTGGTTAAGAAGGTCAGTCAAGAGGGCACTTCTCTGACAGGTTCTGGGAGAACCCCAAAGGGGATGATGCACATTAAAGTCACCAAGTAGCAAAAATGGGGGAGGTAGATGACTAATAAGCTGAAGGAAGTCTTCCCTGGTAACATCGAACGACGGAGGTGTATAAATGGTACAGACGGAATAATTCAGGTGAGGAAGGGAAAGGCGAACTGCAACAGCTTGAAGATGGGTAGGTCGGGAGATCAGTTGATTATGAATGTCATCCCGTATGAGCAGCATGATGCCCCCATGAGATGGAATGCCGATCTCAGGGGGAAGGTCAAAACGAATTGGTAAGTAATGTGAAAGCTCAAACTGGTTATGGGGGCGCAATTTCGTTCCCTGGAGGCAGAGTACAAGTGGATCCTGTGATGCTAAAAGCAGCGTATAACGCCTTTGTGGGAACGAAGGCCGCGAACGGCCCATTGGAGGACAGTCATCGTGAGAAAGAGACATAGAGGTGTCAACCTGGCGGTCGCCGAGTGACAGCTGCTGTAGAGTCGCTACAACAGGGCACAGAGACAGATCCTGCTCCATGGGGTCCACAGAAGCATCAGCGTGCGTGTGCTGTCGGTCTGTCAAGTCCAACGCTGAAAAGCGCTTGGTGGTGCGCACCGGCGATACAGCTGCCAGCAGGGCTAGGGTACCACATGGTGACACCATCGAAGAGGACCTAAAAGTTGGCGAAGGAGAAGACCGTTGCCTTTGGTGGACCTATTCGAACCCTTCCAGTTAGAGCAAGACTTGGGTATTGTTTGGCTGGAGGAACAGTGGAAGACTTCACGGGAGTAATCCTTCTGTCCTATCCAGCCTACTGGTTGTGTAGCAGTTGGGTTCGCCCCTTGAGGCGAGAGTGTGATGACTTGTTGCACAGCTGGACGAGGTGATGGTGAAGCTATCTTGGCACTGGGCGATTTCACACCCTCAGATCTGAACTGGAGGTCACTTGTCTGCATGGCTATGATGGCCATGTCCTTCATGGAATGAGGGCTAACGAGAGCATAACTATAGGTTTCAGATGGGACAACACAGGGTTTACGACTAGCCAGTAACTTGCGAGTGACTGGATAAGGTACCCAGAACTGCTGAACAGCTCACTCATCAAGGTACACGGGACAATCCTGAGAGGAGTCGGCATGGCCACCATTGCTGTTGGTACAGTGGGGAGAAAGAGGTGCATCCTTACCACAGGTGACACATTTGGCTGGGTGTCGACAAAACATTCTAGTGTTGTTGAAACGATGTTGTATGGCGCATGGGGTTCAGAATGTACAGCGGGACGGTGATAATTTCATAGCCTGCTTTGAGCTTGGATGGAAACACCACTCTATCAAAGGTGAGGTAGAGAGTGTGGGCGGGCACTAAGGAGGAATCAATCTCTTTCAGTACACGGTGGACAGCAGTTACACCGTGATCAGAGAGGTACAATTGGATTTCTGGCTCGGTGAGACCATCCAGCAGTCTGGTGTAAATTATAGCATGGGAAGAATTCAAAGTTCTATGGGCCTCGACACGAACATGGTAACCATGGGGAAGCGAGGCAGGAAGCAGTTGTTGGGCTTGAGAATCAGAAGCGGTCTCCAAAAGCAAAGTGCCATTTCGTAAACGAGGGCAGGATTACACAGGCCCAGCAATTGCATTAACACATTTCTGAATAATACACGGATTTACTGGGGCGAAGGACTGACCGTCTTCAGTATGTGAGGCCACAAGGAACTGTGGTGCGTAGGGAAGGGTTTGTGAATCATTAGCCTCATTACGTTTACGTTTAGTAGATGTTGAGTGGGAAGATGATTGACTCATTGCGAGGATATCCCCCATGGTTGCCAGCATCTGTGATGGTATGCTCCTTCCAACTGGGGGCCCCCTTCACAAGAGGGCCCACCTGCCCTAGTTGATTGTTCACATCTCGGGTCACACCTCCCGAGAGACCAATAGGCAATTTGGGAAGGTTGCAGCTCAGGCAATCACCCTGGGCCTGGCTTGTACCAGGAGGCATGTGCGAACCCTACCTGTCGACTGGTCGACTGGGGGCTGGGAATTATGCCTTAGACGCGTCGGCCAGCGTTCAGGACCGCACATGGAGGAATAAGACAAAAGATGATACTCAAACGTCGGAGTCGAGGAACGAGAGGAGAAGGGAGGCAAAGAAAGAAAAAATGGAGCGAAAAACAAAGGTCAGACTATTCGCACGTCAGCGACAGAATGAAGAACATTTCCAATAATACCTCAGACATACTCCCCAAGGGCCGGCCGAAGTGGGCGTGCGGTTAAAGGCGCTGCAGTCTGGAACCGCAAGACCGCTACGGTCGCAGGTTCGAATCCTGCCTCGGGCATGGATGTTTGTGATGTCCTTAGGTTAGTTAGGTTTAACTAGTTCTAAGTTCTAGGGGACTAATGACCTCAGCAGTTGAGTCCCATAGTGCTCAGAGCCATACTCCCCAAGGGAGTGGAAAAAGAATAGCAAGAGGACACACATGCAGCATTCAAGGGAGAAAACGGTGCAATGGCTGGGTTCCCACGCTAGTGAAGCACGAACCCGCCAAAGAGTGGCGAGCCCCCTAAGGGGTGGGCTGATTGTGTTCTGCAAATTGCTCACACAAGAGTGGTATGCAATCTGTTTCAGCAATCTCAAAATACAAATCTATGTTAATGGAGTACAGGACAGACAATGAAGTACCTAGCATAAATTGATGTTGAGCCACATAACCGTTTTTGTGTAACACAGTGAACCTTGTCGTTCTGAACATAACAGAAAGCCTCAGTAGCCGCTGAGAATGTAAGCACATTTATACATGGAAATGATATTGTCGTATTGAGACATGCCATTGGCCCAGAAAGTGTGTTAGAAAGGAAAATGGCGTAGTTACAGAAAAGGAACAATTAGTCACCCAAAACAGTCAGCTGAGCTGGCAGCTGGATGAGGAGATGCGGAACGCACTAGCAAACGCCACCGAGGAAGAGGGATAGTCCTTACACTAGGCTATCTGCGGAAGAGGAAGATGAATCGAAGAAATGCGGATAAGAATTGCTATTTGCGCCACTACATGTAATGACCAGTGCGTGTGATTGAGAGGCAGATCACAGCAATTTTGTGACAGTCGCAGCCGTCCAACACCCACAACCAGAGTGCTAGTATTGCCTGTCACACTTACGCATACTGACTGATTGGCAGTGCAGATTGGTACTGACTGGCAAAATTACCGAATGGCCAGAATGTATAAATACGTGTGTGGGCGAATGGGCTAGCGCGTGTGCGTGTGTGCGTGTGCGCGTGTGCGCGTGTGCGCGTGCAGACAGACATAGCTCAAAGACTTTTACTAGCAGGTGATACTGTTTGATGCTGTTTTAGTCTTCATTTACAGCATCTACTAAGCAAGACAATTCACAGCATCGGTTTTGTGGATAGCAATCCTCCTTTTGGATTCTGGCCAACAAAAGCAACTCTTACTCTTAACGATCTACTGCGAGTAGGTGAATCGAGGAAGTGCGGATAAGGATAGCTATTTGTACCACCACATTTGAAGCCTGACTTTATAAAGCTACTGAAATAACGCATATGGATTCAATGACATGCATTTCCTCATGTGTAGCATATTTAAATAACATCGTTTAAAGAGTAAACCTTCAGAAAATACAGTATTAGTATTCTGAAAACAGGTCTTGTAGCTATGTAGCAAGTATTGTACATCGCAATGGGTCTATCATAACAGCCATTAATGAAATCATTACAAATTTACTGTCTTCAAATTTATTTCAGTCATTATTATGTTGTTTTATTGGTAAACTTATTTCAACGTAAGATTTTGTTACGTATCTTAAAATGCGGAAAATGAAAACCTTTAAAAGAGTTGGGAGTGTTGTTTGTGATAATAGTAACTGCAGTGAAAGAAATACGAGAAGTAGAGATACTTGTATACACTGGCAGAAAAAAACGAATCTGAACCCCCTCAAGGGCAAGGCCATTTGATTGACAAGTGTTGTGATAGGTATTCATCATTGTAGGAGTATATGATCACAAATACAGACTAAAGGAACACACTTAAGAAGTAAAGCGTGGTCTAATTATAGCATCAATACTCATAGTAAGACTCACCACCCATGGCAGCAACGACGGCGTGTATTCTCGTACGCGAGCGATCATAAGACTCCGAATGGCATTATGAGATATATTGTTCCACACATCATACACCTGTTGCCATTCAGCTAATGTCCTTGCAAGATCTGGGCAAGCAGTAACTTCGTCATGTTCCATACGTGTTCAACTGGCGACAAATCTGTTGAAGTTGTAATATACCAAGAACAACTTGTTTCATCCCAACAGCTTGTAAATGTAGATTAGCCTGCGTGGCGTGGGCGAATGTACTCCGGAATAGCCAGCTCACCAGGCTTAAGCCGTTCACGTGCACATCACTGGCATACAGACAAAACTACTCTCTTCACTGAACACAACATAGCAAGATTGAATCTCCAGTCGACTCTTCGACATTAGAGCTTGGCAGTGTTGCGGTGTCATTGGTAGCCTGGCCACAGGCGTACTTCATCCTAATCCTGCTACAATCAGAATGTTCCCAGTGGTCTTTGGTGAAGTAGCTGGTGCCACATGTACCCTGAATTATTCAGTGCATGACGTTCGTTAGAGCAAAGCACAATGCATGATGTATCCTTCCTGAAGTGTGTCTATAGTATGAGGGAAACTTGCCTACGGCTGTCGGAATCTGCTGCAGATTCAATGCTCGGTTCATTTAGACCAGAGGACCCAGTCCATTCCACAAAAACAAATTCAGCCATTCATCATTGCGTTCATCCAGCATCCCGCAGACCAACTTCTTGCCTCCCTTCAACTGGTAGAAATTGTTCAACAGCAGTACAGTACGTAGTCGTCGGCTAGGTGAAATAGTGTCCTAGAATGAAACTTGGGCCGAGCGGTTCTAGACGCATCAGTCTGGAACCGTGTGACCGCTACGGTCGCAGGTTCGAATCCTGCCTCGGATACTCATGTGTGTGATGTCAGGTTAGTTAGGTTTAAGTAGTTCTACGTTCTAGAGGACTGGTGACCTCAGCAGTTAAGTCCCATAGTGCTCAGGGCCATTTGAACCATTTGAATGAAACTTGTAAACACTGTTCCATCTAAACTCAGCACAGTTACCACCCACAGAGTCGAAACTTAAGGACCACAGCCAGGCCTCCTGACTGCCACCTGCCTCTCCATGACCGTGACAAATGAATCATTAATACATCAGTCCCGCAGTATGCACGTATTATGCGCTGGTAGCAATGAACACAGTCCCTGAAGGAGTTCCTATTTTTCCGACCGTGTATTAACTTTCGAGTGGAAGGCAGTTCTGAAGAAAGAGTCATGGGATGCCTTCAAATATGCCGTCAGACCACATTTTGCCCGGCGTCGTGTAGTAACCCTGCGGGGAATGAATTCTACAGATGGACGTCCTCTTAACAAAAGTTAGCCTTTCTGCCTCTACAGCCGTCAATAAGTGCGAAAGTGAAGCTGGTGACAGATTCTGTGCATAACATATCTCTCGATTATGAGCCATAAATTGTCGGAGGGATTCGTGTCGGGCGATTTGGGTAGCCATACAAAACGCTCGAATTGTCCAGAATGTGCTTCAAACAAGTTGCGGGCAGTTGTAGCCGGATGACACGGCGCATTGTCACCCATAAAAATTCCGTCGTTGTTTGAGAAAGTGAAGTATATTAATAGCTGCAGATGGCCTCTAGGAAGCCGAAGATAACCATTTCCATTCCGTTATCGGTTCATTTGGACCAGACGACCCAGTCCATTTCACATAAACACAGCCCATACCAGTACGAAGCCAAAACGACTTGCCAAATGAAATCGAGACTCATTCGACGACGCCACGATCTTCTAGTCGTCGCTGGCCTGTGTGGCCGTGCGGTTCTAGACGCTACCGTCTGGAGGCGAGCGACCGCTACGGTCACAGGTTCGAATCCTGCCTCGGGCATGGATGTGTGTGATGTCCTTAGGTTAGTTGGGTATAATTAGTTCTAAGTTCTAGGCGACTGATGACCTCAGAAGCTAAGTCGCATAGTGCTCAGAGCCATTTGAACCATTTGATTTCTAGTCGTCTAGGGTCCAACCGATATGGTGACGAGCCGTGGAGAGGCGTTACAGGCAATGTCGTGCCGTTCGCAAAGGCAAACGTGCCGGTCGTCTTCTGCCACAGCCCATTAACTCCTAATTTCGCCACAGTGTCCTAACGGATACATTCGTCGGGCTGTTATTCCACGCCATTGTTGGTTCTCTGTTTTCGATGACACCTCTGCGCAAACGCCTGTGCTCTCGGTCGTTAAGGGAAGGCCATCGGCCACCGCGTTGTCCGTAGTGAGAGGTAATGCCTGATATCTGGTATTCTCCGCACACTCTTGATCCTGTGGACCTCAGAATATTGAATTTCCTAACGATTTGCAAAACGGAATGTCCCATGCGTCTAGTTCCAACAACCATTCCGTCTTTAAAGTCTGTTAATTTCCATTGTGTGTCCATAATCACGTCGGAAATCTTTTCACATGAGACGTCTGAGTGCAAATGACAGCTCCGCCAAGCATTGCCCTGTTACACCTATTGTATTCGGTACTACCGACTTCAGTACGTGTGCATATAGCTATACCATGATTTTTGTCGCCCCAGTGTAGGCTCCATTAAAGAAAAATCACGGGAACAGTGCGAAAATTAAAATTAGTATTTCCGTACAGACTGCGAAACTAAAATCAAGCCAGCATTTTTTATTACTTGGCAAAGCGAACTGGTTGCATGCCCTGGGTGATAGTAATGTCCTGTTTACGTCTGATAAGCAGAGCACGGAGATAGCAATAACGTACTCACCAGTACACTTAGTGGCGTAGTGCTGTCACTCAGTATGCGCCACTGAAAGAAGTGTCCAATCAGAACAAGAACAGAAAAAAGACGAACAGTATATCTCACCTTGGCTGTTCATGGTGCTTCTCGAATAATGTAGCTATATCCCACGTTTGTGGCTCTTGGCTCGTTCTCTGCTGTTTCAGTTGCGGATTATTTATTCGAGTCTGTGCCGACTGACTTTATTATTTCTTTTTCCACTAAGGTGTCCCCTCTCCAGCAGTCATCAAAACATCACACACAATTTATAGCATGATACACGACATTTCTAGTCTTCTACTGCCAGAAAACTGAAAACCTCGATCGAAGCTTGTTAATTTACCAAAGCAATTCTCTAAAAAATGATTAAATCCTTCTGTCACTGAATCCTAACTCAACGGTCCCGCTAAAGAACTGACAGTGCAGCTCAAGGCTTCAATGAATTTTAAGATAAGGTATAGAGACACAGGTATTTGCAACAGCTTAAAAATAATTTAAAAAACCTAAATGATGAAAGTTAATTCAAGATAAGGCAACTTAATGACCATGGAATTTAATAGAGCCATAACTTAGCTAGTACTTCACTGAATAGCCAAAACAGACTTTTAAAACAAAATCACAGAATCGAACTAATCAAACGATTGAAAGGGAATCATCCGCCATAATCAACAATTAAATTTAACTGTGGCCGTGTGGAAATCTATTCTGCAGCAGAATGCAAATTCAGAAATATTTAAGGGCAGAAGTTCCACGCAGACAATGATTTACTTTAACAAGGCAACAACTTCAGAATGATTACATGGAAGAAGGTGTATGAGTAAGTGTTAATTGAAACTGCGGAAATGTGGGCAACTATACACAAAATACTTCTTCTAAACGCCGTCAGAAAATAAAAATACATGTACAAAACCATTTTCTCCCCTGGGTCTACGAGATATAGGGCACTAACAATATTTAGGCCTAAATGATACGGCGGAGCGGATTGTACTCTTACTATCCTTAGAACAAAATGTCCACCTACCTGTATAGGTTTCAGGTTGTCTGCCCCTTCACTCTGCGATGGTAGATACTGGTTTGGCCGACGAAAGCAATAGCAGTTCGACTAAATACTTACCACGCAAAAGCCACATAACTCCAGTCCATGGGTAGTAGCTGAAAATTAATTAAACTATCGAGCTTTCGGGATTCGTGCATGAGTCGTTTGGAAAAACGTCAATAATTGGCTTTTAGTTGGATTATTGTCTTTAAAACAAGGACAATAGTTATCAAGTTCGTATTTAATATCCCGACATCAATTATGCCGTATTATTGATTGTATCTGTTACAAGTTCACACCCGAAAGCAGCCAGAAGTTATGTAGTCCGACCCGATATTTCAATCGTCCTTTCAGTAGGCTACTCGTAAAGAAGTGCTCGCCATAACGTTTCGTAATTTGCACGAAACGCGTCACGCGGAGTTTGTGGACTACATGACATGTTCACACGTGAATATCTCCTAAAATAAACCATTCTCAAAGCTCAAAGTTTCACAAAACACTCAACACAGTAGTTGCTATTCGCCAACAACACGAGAACGATCGAATTCGCATATTTCTTCACTTTGGTGCAGATTTGATCAACGTGGTTTAACACAGGTCTTTACCAGAAAACGGCGTCCGAGCGACTGAATCCACTCGTAGATCTCAGGCACAAAGCCCTACTCAAACGAGCGGGAAATTCTGAATACCTATTGGCTTGTATGTTAAGCAGCCAATCATGTCATGTCGAGCCCTTCTATACTCGTGGTATTTCTAATGCCAGCCAAACAATTAGCACAAGTAATTTAGACTAGAAATCTCGTAATCCCGAAACTAACTAAAATTTAATGAAAGCAAAATACGAATCCCTTTGACCGAATCAATTACTGACAAATTTAATGATCAACGCCCTTTCTTGTTGTATTTTAAAAAATCAAGCTCACTCGGACGTACGTCGCAAGTTCCCCTATTACACAAGAACTTTCTCATGCATACATTTACATGGTGTTAATAATATGTATATCACTCTCTCACGCACGTATGTCCGTCACTGGCTCTCTCAGTCTCTTCAAATTATACACATAACCAAAACACGATGGAATACTAATGTTCCAAAGTACTTTTAATTTGGTCGGAAATCTGTTGTAATGAAACTAAAGAAAATTGCAGAAAATAAGGCTGTACGAACCTATCCTCGTGGTTGTAGTTTCCATTGCTACTATGCATTGCTACTGTGGATGAATACATTACAGTAACTAACTCGCTTTCGCAATGCCAGAACGGTTCTTATGTGTTTAGGTAAAAGTTAATATCTCCGAGAGTATTGAAGCTATTGATTTCAAATTTTAACCCTGTCGTTGTGTTATCGATAGAATTTTGTATACTATGAAAAAGACTGATTAATATTTAATATCATTTCTTCATATTCATAGAGAGTATATGTAACGTAATGCACGCAGTGCTAAGCAAGGATACCGCTCGCTCTGCCCAGTAGCGAGCAACTGTGCCAGCGTGAGAACCAAAATCTGCTCTCCTCCCGGCTCCGCGGGAAACTAGGCTTTCAATGCAAGATAACAACTCGTAACAATTTGCTACGTTACACCGAGTACACGTTTGGTTTGTTTGTTAACCACACACGCATACACTCTGCGTGAGTGCAACGGAGGGCAACGTTGCACTAGCAGGGGAAGCATTAATTCCATCGCCCATGTCAACGCCCCCAGTGATATGCGGTAGTCTACTTCCAGACTGATGCAACTCATGATTTAATCACAATCTGATTTATAATCGTCACTGTCTGAACTTAATCCCATCATGTAATTAAATATTGAAAGTCTCTAATGAATAACGTCAGTGATTGCCAGAAGGAGCTATTTACCTCGATATTAATTACATATCTTCCTGGTCAGTAGCTCAGTTGAGTGTGTGATGGGCCAAGTCAGATAGGCCAGTCCATTGAGCTGTTAGAAATGACCCCCATTAGGGGCTGCGGGCCGCCTTTTCAGAGGACACTGATTTCTAGAAGCAGGCACTGGGCGCCGAATCCGTTAGTGTCAGGGGTGACGGCGCCAGAAGCCTTGCTACCGGATTTGCACAATGCTTTCCGTATGTGCGCCTTGGGTGTGAGGCTGTATTCACAGGAATAGCTTACGTGACATGACGAACACCTCCATTTGAGGCGCAGTCGCAATTTATACAAGTAGAGGCATCCGAGTGAAACAAACTCCCAAGGAACTTAGTGTTGTACCAAGAACTTACCTTCTGGCAACGCTGTGCATGGATTACCTATTAACAGAGAAACATCTTGGTATGTAATGAGAACAAGCTGGCCTACATTTGTTAACAGGAATTCTTTTTTATTTGTAGAGCTCGGTCGCCACTTGACGTGGGGTGGATGACCTCTGGCCTATAAAGCTAGACCCACTCATTGACGAATCTTCACAAATAACAGAGTAGGGAATTCACGATGACAATTTACATTAAGTGTTGGTGACTCTATTGGTTAAATCTTCGAACTGGCTAAAGTGAGGGTGAGTAACTGAGAATTGTGTAAGACCTGCAAGCCCAGGTGTGTAACAGTTGGTTGTTGCTGCTAAATTTTTAAATGGAGGACAGATTGTACATTTCCTAACGAATATATCATTGATAAAAGCCTTCCAAACCCACTTCCAGTGGTGGCCTTGAATCCTGCCGACTTGCAGAGCAGAGAAAGAACTCATATTCGAGTGAGAGGACACTTCTATTTGAGGCACAGCAGCAGAGAATTCTGGATGGGCTATGAAGTAAGAGACTTGGATTCAGTTGACGGAAGAGACACTTGGCATGAAGACTTCAGCTGATGTATGATAAAATTTTGGAGAACATTATTCGAAGTAAAAACGGCGATCTTATTATATTACTACTTCAGTACACACAGTCGTGATCGCATTTAATAAAACATAATGCTTCAGTTACAAACGAAACAGACACTAAAATAAAATACTGTAGTAAAAAAGCGCAGCTGATATACTCTTCATAACCGTAGGAACTGTTTGCGTGGAGCGGATCCATCTGAGTAGGCGGGGAGAAAACTGCTACATACGGCTCCGATGCCGGTAGGTAATAGCGGAATCGTGGTCCGCTGTCTATGGTATAACGACGTTGGTTGACAGTGGCCGTGAGACTTGATTACGTTGTGTAAGGAACATGTATTAGATGTATAATATTAGGAGTTTGGTCCTTGAGAAAACAACGAAATATATTTTGATATTATAAAGGAGAACATACATTACCAAAAGCGTCGAAATAGAGAAAGAATCACTACCTAATGACAGTGCTTATAACTAAATGCTATGAAGACTGTGTGTATTGAAATATGTTTCACACTCTAGGTCAGGAATCTGGAACTGAACTTTGTGAGAGATTGCAATGTTGGTGAGCAGGGTGCGTATGTTCAACTGTGTTTATCGGTACGCTATTAAGACTAGATACTTTCTCAAATACTGTACTGCATCCGCAGCTTCATAACGAATCAGTCAGCTTTTCCATACTTCTGGTGCACATAGGAAAATTCTGCACGATGACCACACTTTTAATTCCCGATTAAATCATATGTAGATTACAGTTAATCAAATACACCTGAATTATTCTTTTTTTGACGAGGTATTCACATGTCAGATTTGTACTGACCCATGTTAATAATTAAGAGTTTTCTTATTCTGCAGAGATTGTTATCAAACAGATGCGGTAATACATTATGTCGTCAGAAATCGTCGTAGTAAACAGCGATCAATGTGGTCCTCTGTTTCACTTCATACTTAGATGAACACACTGTGTTTTATCATTTGTGGCGCTCTGCACCCATGTTTCATGTTTGCTAGAGCTACCGCACTCCTGTTAGTTATCCGTTGTGTGACACATTTCTCATTAACGCTTATGATCCCATGGAGAATACGCTATCGGTCAGTCTGATAGTTATCGGTCTGACATCCACAGCGGTTTGTTGAAGATTCAGCCACTCTCACACCAGCAAAATAGATAACAGTAACAAGCGGGAACACAACTACAAAATCAATAGCTGAAATGGACACGAGAAGTTGTATCAACGACAACAATGACTATGGCCAAGAAATCAGCAACGCGGAACAGACTAATACGGCTCACACCAGAGATGCAAAGATAACTACTACAGAAGAACGTGAACACATCGAGTAAGATCTAAGCGTTACTTTTGAAAATGACGAACGTAAGAAACGCAGACACTCTCGAAAGAAGAACAAAAACCGGAGGGGTGGGGGGGGGGGGGTGGGGGGGAGGAGTTGGGAAGTGTTAAGGTACCGGGCCTAATTTAGCAAGGACATTAGCAGAAAACTTTTATTAACTTATCCTCCTACTGAATAACGAATATAAAATGATAAAAGTACATTTATTTTATTTAACATTAAAAGGAAATACCCAAGTAATTAATAACAAGTAGACCTTCCGCTGACTAACAATCTTTACCTTATATAACTGTGAGATTATTAAACAATAAAATGTAATGAAACTAGCTATATTAATTAATCCCTTTTGTTTGAAAACAATAAAAGATTTCTGGTTCACTGGTCTTGGCATAACCAGACGACAGGCAAAAAATGTTCGAGTGTGTGTGAAATATTATGGGACTAAGGTCATCAGTCCCTAAGCTTACACGCTACTTAACCTAAATTATCCTAAGGACAAACACACACACCCATGCCCGAGGGAGGACTCGAACCTCCGCCGGCAGCCGACAGGCACCTTGAAATGGTAATAACAGATGGATACGAAAATAAATAACGGATTACTATAACAGATAGAAAGAAACATGATTAAAAACAGCATTTAGACAGTTAAAACTTCAGTTTAAAGTCAGATTATTTCTAGTCGCCAAAAGCATGGGATTGAACAAAAGTACTTCAGCACACTATATATAAGGTAAGGAATGAGGAGGCTCTCCGCAGAATCGCCAAGGAACAGAATGAATAGAAAAAAAGACAAGAAGCTGGAATGGGATGATATAAGTTAAGATACAAGGGAATAATTTTCATCTTATTAGAGGGAGCTGCAGAGGGTGCAAACTGTAGGGGAAAAGAGAGATTGGAATACATCCAGCAATAATTGAGGACGTGCATTGCAATTATTACTCTGAGCTGAAAAGTTGGGTACAGAAAAGAAATTGGTAGCGCGCAGCATTAAACCACTCTGATGAACCACAGCCGGCCGGTGTGGCCGTGTGGTTCTAGGCGCTTCGGTCTGGAACCGCATGGCCGCTACGATCGCAGGTTCGAAACCTGCCTCGGGCATGGATGTGTGTGATGTCCTTAAGTTAGTTAGATTTAAGTAGTTCTAAGTTCTAGGGGACTGATGACCACAGAAATCCCATAGTGCTCAGAGCCATTTGAATCATTTTTTTGATGAACCACAAATAAATAAAACACAAAGGTGCTGTGAACTGTATTCTGCCTTGGCTCACCGGAAATTAACATAGATTTGAAGAAAAAAAAGTTAAATCAAAACAGGTCTCCACAGTCTCCACAGCTGAAGCGATAATGAAATATAGCACAATATTCAACAGTTATCATGTAACACAAAACAACATCAGTATGTGCTATTATTCAGAATATATCACACTGGTGAACAAAAGTATAAAATGTCCACCGTGGATACCAGCAGTTGGTTATTCAATGCTAATCTCCGGCGAGATCCGAGAGGACAAAGCTTTACATAAGGTTGTCACCAAAATACTTTTCCTCTCACACAGTCCTAGAATAACGATATCATAGCTATCATTGCCACGTGCCATTGTTAATGCACTCGGTCTCACGTCTTTCTTAAGGCAATTCTCTAAGTTAACAGCCAGGCCTGTACTGCAGGAAGCGTTCCAGAAACAAAGGCCCCAAGGAGAAGCCTCCCTACCGGCCACAGTAGATAGTCTTATGACGGAGCAGCACGCCTGACTCATGAGCAGAGAAGCTGCCCCGCGCTTATTCCCAGAACGCGACTGTCTCGGGGAGCACGATCGCCCCCCTACGTCGGCATACGGCAGTTGGCCCCTCTGGGCAAGGAGTCTCGCAAAGATGCAGTCGCAAATACACAATCAAAACATGTCCAAATGTGTGTGAAATCTTATGGGGCTTAACTGCTAAGGTCATCAGTCCCTAAGCTTACACACTAAGTACCCTAAATTATCCATGGACAAACACACACACCCATGCGCGATGGAGAACTCGAGCCTCCACCGGGACCAGCCGCACAGTCCATGACTGCAGCGCCTCAGACCGCTAGGCTAATCCCGTGCGGCGCAAACACACAATCGATTCCACGTACTCAGTACGGATCAAAAACGTAGAATAACTACACCGGACGCTGACCAAGAATCGGAAACAATGCGTGGAAAACAACCACGTAAACAAGCTAGAAAATGCATGAAAATTCGAAGCATCAGATCTCAAGCACAAGGAGCAGCGAAGAGAATTTCTGCGACTTGGAACAACTTATGCAAAAGAATTGTGAAAAGAAAAGGACCAATAAAACTGCAGATAGGACTAAACGTCACCACCGAAAAGAAAATCTCTAAACCCACTTTTACAGCAAACTACACAGATGAAACAGAGGAACCGCCAGAGACGAAGAGACGACGGGGATTACAAACTCTTTGCCTTTACAAATGTCTGCTTGTGTCTGGGTATGTGCGGATGGATATGTGTGTGTGTGCGAGTGTATACCTGTCCTTTTTTCCCCCTAAGGTAAGTCTTTCCGCTCCCGGGATTGGAATGACTCCTTACCCTCTCCCTTAAAACCCACATCCTTTCGTCTTTCCCTATCCTTCCCTCTTTCCTGATGAAGCAACCGTTGGTTGCGAAAGCTTGAATTTTGTGTGTATGTTTGTGTTTGTTTGTGTGTCTATCGACCTGCCAGTGCTTTCGTTTGGTAAGTCACATCATCTTTCCTGATATATATATATATATATATATATATATATATATATATATATATATATATATATATCACTGAGATTAGTGGAGCGTGTCTACACTTCCAGCCACAGAGCACCTACCCCATATTCTGCTCAACTGACTACTGAGGGTGGTCCACGGGTGCACGTGTTCTCGTGGCTGTGCAGCCATGTCTCTCGAACGCCGAGACATGGACATCTGCACTTTTATACGTACGACACCTTCCAACGTAGCCAACGGTATCACTACCGCTTCAGTGGTTTTCGTTTTACAGCTTCCAGCTCGCTTCTTTTCGAATGCCCTATGAACGTGACAGAATTACAAAATAAGACTCCAACTGGCCCAATATCTGGAAGAATATCCATGGTCCGCTTTTACGCACGAGCGTAACTGCGAAGTGGCACTACGTTGCCACTGCAAAAATTACAATGATCTCAAGACTACGCACCATTTATCCGGAAGATTCTCTGTTGGGCACCGTTTCCAGTCTCACCGACATCAAAAAACACTAATTTTTATGTGTGAATGCCAACAATGTACTGTTTTCCATTAGGAAAATGTTTGCAAGTACCATAACAACATCGCCGTGTACAATGACACCGACATGCCTTCTTCACACAGGTGAAGAACCTAACCCAAACACGAAGAAAAATGCCGCCAACTAGTTAAAATAATACTTCTACTATACATTTCATCAGAATGTGACAAGAGTGAAGTTTGGTGGATGCTTATGACTACACAACACCATGAAGCACGACAAATTAACAATTGTATTGAGAAATATGCACCGTTCCTCACAACAACAGTAATTTGATTTGCATTTATATATCTTCGTTCAATGACTGTAATATATAAAGATTCAGTGAAAAGTTCGTACTCTGACAAATATTTTAATGCGTCAGAGTGGACCAATAATAAATGATTATTATGATGGAAATTAAGCGGTAAGTGTTTTTGGTTGTTAATGCCGTGGTCCTGGATTCAATTCCCGGTGAACGAGTCAAATCCTTCTGTGGCTGAGAAGTCTGCAAAGAAGTTCACTCAGCCAGCTGAAGGCCGCTTGAACATAAATGCAGCGATACTGACACGCAGCGTGTAGAAGAATCGTTATGTCGAAAAGCTTTACCTGGCAATGTGTCACAAAGTTTTTTATTAGCAGCAAACGCGTCGTCCATTATTTTTTGGGGTTAGAGAACTACATGCCCGACGCATTACGACTACGGATCTTATTCTTTGCAAGATTCCAGACCAGACCTGTTGGATTTACGTCTAGACGGAACGGCCGTAGTAGGAAGGGAACGATTTCGTTACAAAACGTTTTGCAACAAAGGGAAGAAGGGTGGTGCTCTTTAGTTAATGGAAAAAGTTCGGCTTCCATTGTCTCCACGTATTTTCAAGTTTTTCTATTTATTTCCGTGGTTTACCTGTAATAGTCAAAGAGGAGAGCTGAACAAGAAACTAAACTCTGCGTTACAAAAATGAAACGTCGTTGTTTGAAAACACTCTTCCCGCACTGCCACATTGTAACCTTTATTCACAAAGTAGTGTATGAGTCCACGGTCCATTATAGGGCTATTTACCATTGCCCTCTTTAATTCTATCCATCACTTTTCTTTAAAAAATCAGAAGTAGAATGTTCTGTTTGTATGTTCTGTCATCTATATATCATGACCAGTTTATTCTGACAACTTTTAAAATAAAATTCCTCAGATGGAACAGATTTTATCAGTTTCTTTTCGGGCTTTCACATACACTCCTGTACTAAGAAAGCTGTGAAGATTTGGAAAGATTATATTTCCTTGTATTGTTCATAATCACGCAGAAATAGCTAGCCAATTGCATACTTATGTATATCATCACTTAATTATTTATTATGTGCGTTTTAATTTTGAGATTTGGAATAGATACATGAATCCTACTTCACGGCATTGTCTCCCTCCTCTCATAGCTTGCACGCCATTCACTTACTTAACTTTTGGATTTCAACATTTGCTTGCACTTTCCGTTGCCTTCTCCGTCGCTACTGTCGAATCATTCCAGTCCTCATTGTCAGTAAAATTGATGAATTAACAGCAAGTTCTCATGACTTCGCAGAAAATTATTTTCATTGACTATTTTTTGTTAACACTTTCCACGCCCTTATGCAAGGTAACATAGTGCACTGCTTTGAATATTGAAAGTGACTACCTAATCACATGTCATGTTAGTTCCTATTTCAGCCGGTTAACCAGACCACCTGAGTGATAAGTGAATGACGCTATTTATTTATCGAGACGCAATCATCTGCGTCACTCATCGGTTTTTTAAATAGTGCTTATACACTTGGACGTAAACGGTGGTCAGCAAACTGGAGGATCACAAAATTTTTCTGCTGCGGCCGCAGGTTCGAATCCTCTCTGGGACGTGTATGTGTGTGCTGTCCTTTGGTTAGTTAGGTTTAAGTTTTTCTACGTCTAGGGGACTGATGACCTCAGATGTTAAGTTCCATAGTGCGTAAAGCCATTTGAACCATTTGAACAAAATTTTTACATGTGGGCTCTTTATTTAAATGATTTGTAATCGACGGCATTCTCGTACTGCCATGTGACACTCATGAAAACTTGGAATAACTGGCCCATTTGACTGAATGCTTAAATTTAAACACTACTGAAGGATTAATAATGCGGTGACAACTAAAGATTTTCATTGTATGGAGATTCACGGTTTAGTCATCTGAAATACCTAACTATGGTTGAAGAAAATAATGTGTACATTGCAAAGACGCGACATCCATTGTAATAATGCCAAAAATATTATTGTAAGGGTGAGACGTCAAAGATATACCATTTAGTGCGGATAACCCTAGCAGCGAGGGTAGAAAATTTTTGCGGTCTTAATATTTCTTACAAGGAATATTCTGTGAGTGAAGGAATAACTACATTGCAGGCCACCGAAATGCATGAACGCGAGACGCACGTCATTAGCATTTGAGTGCAGACGTGGATCACTGGCGCCAGTAGCACCACCTGCTACACATGGTAACATTAATAAAATCGACAGACTGCATGGACTGAGCTTTACTGGAAATAAATGTCCTATGAACATGTGGCCACAGTAGGTGGCACTGACGAATGAAAGTTTCTCTGGCCACGAGCAGTGTGTTCCTTATGTGTTGCATGCTGTAATTGACACAGTGCTCTGTAAGCACCCGAATGGTCCGATGTTCATGCTGGAAAAAAGCCGAAATGGTGTTTGTGTACGGCCAAGCATATGGAAACAGTCGAGAGGCAGCACGTCTATACCAAAACATGTACCTTCCCAGGCACCAACTACATTACGCAGCGTCTCAAGCCCTTTTTGGGCGTTTGTGTGATCATGGATCTTTTTGGACAGATGAACGTGCAAGCACGTGGCGGACTGTGAGTTCAGCAGGTGTAGAGGAGCGGTTCTACAGGAGATTGAGATGAAACCTAGTATAGGTTCCAGGCAAGTGACCCACAGAGATGATGTATGCCAAAGTATGATTATGTGTATCATGCTACTATCTCTACCGCCTGCAACGAGTGCAAGTGTTATCAGCAGCGGGTTTCCCTCTAAGGGATGGATTTGGCCGGTTATTTTTGCACCAGGCAATAACAATTATGGGTTATCTGTCAACAGTCCTCTTTACCGACGACGCAACCTTTATCAGAACTGGCATCATCAATCTGCGTAACCGTTGTTTGTGGGTTGCACGTGCGGTTCTAGGCGCTTCAGTCTGGAACCGCGGGACCGCTTCGGTCGCAGGTTCGAATCCTGCCTCGGGCATGGATGTGTGTGACGTCCTTAGTTTAGTTACGTTTAAGTAGTTCTAAGTTATACGGGACTGAAGAACTGAGATATTAAGTCGCATAGTGCTCAGAGCCATTTGTGGGTTGCAGAAACGGTGCGTGGTCAGAAGAACTTTCATTCGCCGGCGCCATCTACCGTGGCAACGATGCATTTCATGGGATCTTTTTATCTGCATTTCCAGTCAAGATTCCGTGCCTACAGTTTGTGGTTTTGTGAATGATCACCCTGTATGCTAGGGGGAACAGACGGCCGTGTGGACGTATTGGTATTGTTCTTCCGTGCGTTTATTTTGAATAAACGGTTTCAGTAAGCGTCGTAGAAGACGGCGAGTACGTCTCTGATTTCGACTGACGAAGAATAATGGCCCATAGGGATTGCGGATTACCCTTCAGAGAAATCGTTGACCATGTCGGATGGAACCAAACAAGTGTGACGCGGATCTGTAAGCGCCGGATTCAGGAGTAAACGACGGAACGACGGGACCAACTACACCCATACGTGGTAACAACGATACCGTGTACATGGCAGTGATGGATCGCTCTGCCACGTCACCAACCGTATCACACCAAGTTTGGTCTGTTGCGCAGCAAGCGGTGTCCGCGCGTACCATTCGACGTCGATTGCAGCAGAGTGAACTGCCCGTGAGGCGTCCATTGCAGCTTTTACTACTGAGTCAACGCCACAGGCGTATGTGCCGGCAATGGTGCGATGAACGATGGACACGGACATCCCAATGGAATGATATTGTCTTCAATAACTAACGCCGTTTTAGCCTGATCTCCACGGTGGTCGGATTAGAGTCTGGGGACAACTTGCTGATAGAGCTCTGAACTGTTGCTCCATGCAGCGCCATACAGGTCCTGCACCAGATATTGTGGTTTGGGGTACACTAACCAGCCTGAGTTACATCTCTGTAGTGTTGGAGCCTGCTGTCCTCCCATACTTTCGGAGCTTGCCGACGGCCAGATTGCAACAGGATAATGCGCGTTGCGATGCAGTGTTCAAGGCATCTTCACCCGTCAGAGTGAATTACTGCTTTGGACTCGTTGTTCGCCGGATTTCTCACCTATCGGTAACGTTTGGTCGATGATCGCGGAACGACTGACCTGGAACACATCAACCGTAGCTATATTAGATCAGCGTTGGCAATACGTGGAAGCAATGTGGATTGCTGTACCCAGATATCACATCCAGAACCTCTTTCATTCAATGCAGACGTGTAGTAGTGGCTATAGCCAGCAATGGTGGCAACACTCAATACTGATTTCATCATCTTTCTCGCTTCCCATGCTGCTGCTTCACGCGCTGCTGTATTTTCAATGATCTAATCTTTGTACATCGTTATATCCCAAACCGGTTTGCATGTTATATCTCCAGTCTTTCTCGGTTTGCATTTTGGGTGGCCAGCACTGTACATCATTCTCAATAATATCCTTGGTCAATCACGTATTAGTACAATCTTTATAGGGTTATGAACTATTATAAAATCATTCAGTAAACAAGATTACAACAATTTTAAAATTTTCACTGGCACTTAATTTTTAGTCAGCAAGCTATATTTGTAGTGGGAATCACACAATGCGCTGTTGTAGAGATGTTTAGAGATTCTTGCCTTTTTACCAATGATGGAAGCATTTTCGACGCTGCTAAGCCTGTGAACTGTTTGTGTGCCGCCGTGTTTAAGATACGCCATGCATGGCAAAAACGTGCCATCCAAAAGTGGCGCCGAAGCAATTGTGGCGCGCCACACGGCCATGAATGACAGGGGTGATCGATAGTTGCGGAGATATGTACAGGCGATTAGATCAGCAACATTCGAGCAACTGACAGCCCTAATGCACCAAGGGCCTACCAACAGTGCTTCCTCAATAGCCGTTCAGCGAACTTTCCTGCGTATGGGTCTCCAAAGCAGGCGACTGGTTCATACACCCGTGCTGACTGTTGTTCATCGGTGACGAACGCTGGGCAACACCGAGTCGGAGAGTGGAATGTCAACAGTTTGAACGTGGTAGGGAAGCTCGAAAATCTGAAAAGGGAAATGCTAAGGCTCAAATGGGACTCATCGAAGTGAAATGGAAAAGGACAAGGATTTATAGTCAGTTTAGTATAGAGTAATATCAACAGCGTCATAAAATGATACAGTGGGAGTAGGATGCGTTACTAATAGGAAGGCAGGGAAGAGAGTGTGTTACTGTAAGCAGTTCACTGGTAGGGTTGCTTTCATCAGAATCGACAGCAAACCAACACCGACGACGATGGTTCAGGTATACATGCCGACATCGCAAGCAGACGATGAAGAAATACAGGAGCATGTGAGGATATTGAACGGGTAATTCAATACTTATAGGGAGATTAAAATCGTGTAATCATCGAATGTGATTGTACAGCAAGGAGTAGAAGGGAAGACAAGGGAGAACGTGGGTTGTCTACTAAGAATGAGACAGGAGACAGACTAACTGAGTTCTGCAACAAATTTCAGCTAGTAATAGCGAAGCTCTGTTCACGAATTACAAGAGTAGGAAGTATACTGGGAAAAAGCCGGGAGATACGGGAAGGTTTCAATTATATTACATCACGGTCAGGTACAGATTCCGAAACCAGATATTGGATGTAAGGCGTACCAAGAAGCGTATATATACTCAGATCATAATGCACTAGTGACGAAGAGTAAGCTGAAGTTCAAGAGACAAGTCAGGAAGAATCAATGCGCAAAGAAGTGGGATATGGAAGTTCTAAGGAATGAGGAGACAAGCTTGAAATTCTCTGAAGCTATAGATACTGCAGTAATGAAAACGTCAGTAGGCAGTTCAGTTGAAGAGAAATGCTCAAATCTTAAAAGGACAGACACAAAATCTGGAAAGAAAAAAATTGTTACAAAGAAGGTAACTGCTAAGAAACCATTGGTAACAGAAGAAGTACTTCAGCTCATCAATGAAAGAAGGAAGTACAATACTGTTCAGCGAAATTCAGTTATACAGAATCATATGTTACTTAGGAATGAAATAAATAGGAGTGGACGGAACCTATGACGAAATGGCTGCATGAAGAACGCGAAGAAATCGGAAAAGAAAATATTGTCAGAGAACTGACTCAGCGTATATTAAAGTCAAAACAAAGTACTGTTCAGTTAAAAACAGGGGAGGTAATATTCAGAGTGAATGGGAATATCGTTGTTAAATGCAAAGGAGAAAGCAGACAGATGGTATGAGTACACTGAAGGCCTCTACGAGAGGGCACTCTTGTTTGATGACGTGGTAGAAATGAACAAAATGAGTCTATACAGAAGAGATAGGGGATCAGGTATTAGAATTCCAAAGAGCTTTGGAAGAGTTAAGACCGAATAATGCAGAAGGGATTGATAAAATTCTCTTATCATCGGGAAAGTGGAACCAAATTGGCTGTAAACGTTGGTGTGTAGAATGTATGAGGCTAGCGATAAAGTAATGAGAAGTAGCAGAAATGGAGAACAACGAGAAACTTAACGTCAGGATTGATTGTCACGAAGTAGATGAAGAATTCTACTACCTAGGCAGCAAAATAACCAATGACAGACGGAGCAAGGAGGAATCAAAAGTAGACAGCCGTGGTAAACAGGGCACGCCTGGACAAGTGAAGTCTACTAGTATCAAACACAGGCCTTAGATGGAGAAATAAATATCTGAGAATGTACGTTTGGAGCACGGCATTGTATTGTAATGGAACATGGATTACGGGAAAACCGGAACAGAAGGAAATCGAAGCATCTGAAACGTGGTGGTATAGATGAGTGTTGAAAATTTAGTTAACTGACATGGTAAGGAATGAAGAGCTCCTCCGAAGAATCGGCGAGGAAGGAGTATACGAAAAAAAAGTAGAAGGGACAGGATGATAGGACAGCTGTTAACACATCACGGAATAACTTCCTTGGTAGTAGAGGGAATTGTAGAGTTGAGGACGTGGGGTGCATGTGCTACTCTGAGACGATAAAGTTGGTACGAGGGAGGAATTCGTGGCGGGCTGCATCAAACCAATGAGATGGAAAAAAAGAAAGAAAACGTAACTAGATGCCCACGGAGTGGCGACATGTTGCATTTTCAGATGAGTCACATTTTATGCTCCATCAGACGGACAGAGTCCGCAGCTCGTGGTCTCGCGATAGCGTTCTCGCTTCCCAGTTCGATTCCTGACGGGGTCAGGGATTTTCACCTGCCTCGAGATGTTGTTGTGTTGTCTTCCACATCATCATTCATCCCCATTACGTTCGGAGGAAGGGAATGGCAAACCACCTCCACTAGGACCTTGCCTAGTACGGCGGTGCGAGTCTCCCGCATCGTTCCCTTACGCTCTGTCAAGGAGTATGCGACTTTATCATCATCATCAACATCAGACGGTTAGTCGTTACTATGTAGGGCACGAAATGTCTGAAAGCATACGTACAGCACCAATCGTCGGAAAGATCCAGGCCAGTGGACATTCCCTGCGTTATCTCGTCATTCTGGTGGGCACAATAGATCAACGAAAATGTATACCTATCCATGGGGACTTTGTTCACCCCAAGATGCAGTGCGTTCTTCCTCAGTGTGGTGCCATCTACCAACAGGACAATGCAGCGTGTCACACAGTTAGCGCGGTATGTGTGTGTTTCGAAGAGCATCGGGGTGAGTTTGCTGTACGCTTGTGGCCACTAGCCTCCCCGGCCTTAGACCCATTCGAGAATCTATAGGACCACCTTGTCTGGGCTGTCCGCACCATCAGTTGTCAAACTAGAAAATCAGCGCAGCTGGCCACGGAGCTGGAGTCAACATGCCTCCACTTCTTGACAGTGGCTCCCAGAATTTCATTGAAACTCCTCCTAAGTGTCCCACAGCATTCCATGTTGCAAACAATGGTTATTCAGGTTTTAGATCGGTTGTCACATTAATGTCACACGACAGTGTGCAAACGAACGAAGCTATAGATGCAGTAGACTGTCACATTTTTGTGACTGGGACATGTTGTAATGGAATGAAATTAAAGAGTACCTATTCCTCTAGTTCTCAGCAATATTTTCAGGGATTTTCCTTGGTGATAAAATCGGAAAACATCTCCCAGATATTCCCACATGGGACTTGCTATCCCCCTCCACCAGCTGATCCGGTACTTGGATGACAGGTCCTTTACTATTCTGTGGGTCTTTACTCGAACAGTCCTCTCTGCCATAAAGGGCAAGGAAAGAAAAGTATTACCAGGTCACGGGATGAGGTACACGGCACATGTTGAGCCAGTCATCGACTTTACTCTGTAGAGACATAACACGTACTCGTTTATATAAATCAGATTTTCATGTTAAGATGATTTTCCTGTAGTAGTACACAAAAGTTTCGAATCATAAACTGCACAAAACGTGGCACGAACACATTGCTATCATAACAGTAAACCTTATATTTATACAACTACTTAATGGCTCTCCATTTTATATTCTTTTTCCTTAATGATTGTGTATATTTTACGTCTCTATAAAATTCTTCCGGTTTAGAAACAAATGTTAATTGAAAAGAAGATTTTGCATGGAACTTTAAATTTAGTACTGTATGACCTATTCTTTGTCCAGCAATTTAGTAAGAGTATTCTGCGGATAGAGTTCCAGAGTGAGTGGTCTGGCATCCGATGAGAGTTGATTTTTTTTACTGGAACGCATACTGATTAATGTGTGTATGAGTAACAATTGTCACTAGTCGCCCCTGCAATTGTTTCACGGTGTATCTACAAGTCTACATCTACATCTACATGATTACTCTGCAATTCACATTTAAGTGCTTGGCAGAGGGTTCATCGAACCACAATCATACTATCTCTCTACCATTCCACTCCCGAACAGCGCGCGGGAAAAACGAACACCTAAACCTTTCTGCTCGAGCTCTGATTTCTCTTATTTTATTTTGATGATCATTCCTACCTATGTAGGTTGGGCTCAACATTTTCGCATTTGGAAGAGAAAGTTGGTGACTGAAATTTCGTAAATAGATCTCGCCGCGACGAAAAACGTCTTTGCTTTAATGATTTCCATTCCAACTCGCGTATCATATCTGCCACACTCTCTCGCCTATTACGTGATAATACAAAACGAGCTGCCATTTTTTGCACCTTTTCGATGTCCTCCGTCAATCCCACCTGGAAGGATCCCTCACCGTGCAGCAATATTCTAACAGAGGACGAACGAGTGTAGTGTAAGCTGTCTCTTTAGTGGACTTGTTGCATCTTCTAAGTGTCCTGCCAATGAAACGCAACCTGTGGCTCACCTTCCCCACAATATTATCTACGTGGTCTTTCCACCTGAAGTTGTTCGTAATTTTAACACCCAGGTACTTAGTTGAATTGACAGCCTTGAGAATTGTACTATTTATCGAGTAATCGAATTCCAACGGATTTCTTTTGGAACTCATGTGGATCACCTCACACATTTCGTTATTTAGCGTCAACTGCCACCTGCCACACCATACAGCAATCTTTACTAAATCGCTTTGCAACTGATACTGGTCTTCGGATGATCGTACTAGAAGGTAAATTACAGCATCATCTGCGAACAACCCAAGAGAACTGCTCAGATTGTCACCCAGGTCATTTATATAGATCAGGAACAGCAGAGGTTCCAGGACGCTTCCCTGGGGAACACAGGATATCACTTCAGTTTTACTCGACGATTTGCCGTCTATTACTACGATCTGCGACCTTCCTGAGAGGATATCACGAATCCAGTCGCACAACTGAGACGATACCCCATAGGCCCGCAGCTTGATTAGAAGTCGCTTGTGAGGAACGGTGTCAAAAGCTTTCCGGAAATCTAGAAATACGGAATCAACTTGAGATCCACTGTCGATAGCGGTCATTACTTCGTGCGAATAAAGAGCTAGCTGCGTTGCACAAGAACGATGTTTCCTGAAACCATGCTGATTACGTATCAATATATCGTTCCCTTCGAGGTGATTCATAATGTTTGAATACAGTATATGCTCCAAAACCCTATTGCAAACCGACGTCAATGATATAGGTATGTAGTTCGATGGATTACTCCTACTACCCTTCTTAAGCACTGGTGCGACATGCGCAATTTTCCAATCTGTAGATACAGATCTATCGGTGAGCAAGCAGTTGTATATGATTGGTAAGTAGGGAGCTATTGTATCAGCGTAATCTGAAAGGAACCTAGTCGGTATACAATCTGGACCTGAAGACTTGCCTGTATCAATCGATTTGAGTTGCTTCGCAACCCCTAAGGTATCTACTTCTAAGAAACTCATGCTAGCAGCTGTTCGTGTTTCAAATTCTGGAATATTCCATTCGTCTTCCCTGGTGAAGGAATTTCGGAAAACTGCGTTCAATAACTCCGCTTTAGCGGTAATGCACTCAAACAGTAACAACAGTAAGTTCCTATTGGAAATGAAGTGATTAATGCCATTCGTAACTAAATCACAAACAAATATTATTTTAGTTTGATTTCAACACATTCATGTAATACCAATTCTTTTAACTTGAGATACTACTAGAACCCTTTACTCCTAGCGCATGCTATATTTCAACTGTGTTGAAATATTACACAGTGTATGAATCACATTTATGTCATGTTATGTCGTCCAAAGAACGCTGTGCCGAGGAAAGTTTGACACATCGGAAACAAACCACAGAAAACGACAGTCACTACACGTCACGCTGAGGAGCGAGAAACGCCGCGGTAGCCAAGCCTCCTACAGCTTCTCTACGCCATCAGAAGCGATGGTTTGCTTACAGCCGAGGTGTGGAGCGCTCGACCCAGTTCTCAGTCGTCGATTAAGATGGCAGCACAGGCTGCTGCACTATTAAATGTCTTAAAATGGTTCAAATGACTCTGAGAACTATGGGACTTAACATCTGAGGTCATCAGACCCCTGAACGTAGAACTACTTAAGCCGAACACACATCCATGCCCGAGGCAGGATTCGAACCTGCGACCGCAGCAGTAGCGAGGTTCTGGACTGAAGGGCCTAGAACCGCTCGGCCACAGCGGCCGACATTAAAGGTCTTAGACAGAACTTAATGTGAATATTATGTCAATTATACTTTAAGTGAAGAATCTTGTAAATTTGTGCTTATCATGTGATACTTTGAAATTCAGAGACAGTTGTAAATACTCAGAACATTCCTGTGGAAACTGATCGTACCAAGTGAAGCAAATATTCATATCTACAACTTAATAAAGTGAACTAACATTTTATGTGTAACAGTTCCTCTGAAGCTCCTTCCGGGGTGAACTAAATATTCCATCATTGCGCTGACTAGTGTATTCTCGTATGGCACAACGTGAAACAACAAATAGTGGCGCTATTAATAATAATATGTGATGTATCAAATTTATCCATAAATGAAATACTGTTGCATCGCTACATGAACAAGCTCATGTATTCCACACATTAATTTCACACCTATGGATTTCATCAGCAATGGATTTGATGAAGCTCTAAGTTGTAGTATCGCACCGACCCATTTTACTCAAGCAGATTATGAAATTTCCGTGATTGTGCAGCAACATCTGGATGCACAGATATTTTAGCTGAGAACTAGAAAGACAAATACATGTTCAATTGACGAGACGTAAAATTCACCTGAATAAGGTATCATAGACGTCAGCCGCAATATCGAAATGAAAAGTCAATGTCGTTCGGGTACAGTCCCCAAACATTACGGAAGATACGCAGTGTGCTTTAATAACACTACGATTACAGCTTCTACAACTCCTTTTTAGATGAAAACTATTGATGTGGAATAAATGTGAGGAATAAACTAACATGTTCATGTACCAATACGACCTTTATTTCTTGTAGGGCTCAATCTGATGTAACACATTCTAGAAATTTCGAAAACTCAACACTGAATGCTAGATGACATTGCATATGGAAACTGGATGAACAAATATTGAAACTGGATTAACAACTATTAAATATCGTCACTATATGTCGTTTCAATTGTAAAAACATACCAGAGATTAATGGCTCATTTAGTACTAAGAAATGTCTTCAATTATTAACTCTAGTTTCAAAGATTAGTGGTATGACTTCTGTAATATCTATAGTAGCCCTCTCACTTTATATGTAATTTTATTCTATTGTAATGTTATCACAATGTGTTGCATTTTATTTAGATTTAGTTCCACATTCACCATCTAGACAATCTGACACAATCGTGCTACTTTTTTATTGTAGTGCTAAGAACTTAATGACGAATATTCTGGACAGATTAACACCGTTGGAACGCAAACAGTTTACGAACTACAAAACATTTACATTCGAATTCCGCCATGTAAGAAATTTAATTTAACAGGTGGTTTTAGGAGCTTAAATGAAATTCGTGGTTCAGTAAACAGAATTTATTCGTCAGTGAAGACTTAGTGGCAGCTTCAATTTCGTTGACGAAATAAAGAGGAACATAAACTTTCTTCGTTTCTTGTTAGCACAGTATAACTGCTATGTACTGACGTTGTGATGACTGAGACCTGTATAAGTTCATTCGAATTTTTCTACAAAATATTTTTTTCTCGTTTCCTAGGGACAAAAGGTTTTCCTTCTCCGAAATTGCCACAATCTCAGGGAATGGTGTCATCAGAAGAGAGAGTTATCTCACAGACGCTTAGAGTTAAAGCTGTCTTTCAAAAAGAGTAAAGAGGACACTGTTAACTAGTATCCTCAGAGAATGACACGAAAACTGTAGTCTCTTTGTCACACCGTAATGGGATACAGCGTCATTATCTCACGCTGTGGGGAATCTCAGACTGCATGTTTCAGTAATTGCAAAACACCTCAAAATAATTTGAGTCTTTCACAATCTGCGAGATAGTCGTGAATAGGAACGTGATCCTTGATGTGTAGCAGTAGTTTCTTTTATTCCAGTCTATGGTCACAAAAATTTTCCTCAGGATAATGATTTCGGTCAATGCTGTACATTTTCAGATCTGTTTAAGATATTTCCTTACATAATAGAGAATCTCGGGAGGGTCACCATTGACCGAAATCTGTATTATGAAGGCAATTTCTGTGGTCATAGACAGATATAAGAGAAACAAATTCTGTTTAACCCTTTTTCGGTTACAGCACAGCTTTTCTAGTGAGCATTACATTTATTCAATGATTCGTTTAAACACAGCGTCCCTGTTTTGTGCCAATCTTGATTGGTTAAGGGCTTCAGTTCAGCAGTCTGAGAAATTCTACATCGGTACATGTCTAATTGTTATTTAGTTTATGACTGGGTGCCTGGCTAAAGACGAAGAAGTAGATAACGATCCGGAGTACATAGGCAGCAGCAGGCGACACAATCAAAAATTGATGGAGGGTTGGCTGACTTAGGAACAAACAAGGCAGACGTGGAAGACCATAACGGGACTGTTAAACGCAGTGGAGCAAGCAGAGAGGTCAAAAGAGTACACGGAAGGCCTTTACGTAGAGAAGAGCGGTCTGATAACACGATAAAAGATGTGAGAGTTGATATGGAAGACATAAATGATCCACTACTCGAGTCAAAGTTTAACAATGTTTTGGAAGACTTGCTGGCAAATAAGGTGGAGAGCAAAGACAAAATGCGTTATTTACAAATTCATTCTGGAAGTCATAACGCAACAGTTATTCAGGTTAGTGTGTGATATCTGTTTGCCTGGAGACACACCATCACACTTGCTAGAAAATGCCATTCATATAATATCGAAGAAAGGAAGTGCACATAAATGGGAAAACTATAACACAACTTCTTTGACAACTCTTGAGCCCAAGTCGCTGAACAGCGTAATAAATAGATTGGAAAAAAAATGGAGTATCTTTTAGATGATGATCATTTTTGCTTTAGAAAAGGTAAAAACACCCTAGTAGCAGTTTTGAAGTTGTTAATGGAAGCGAAAATTTATAACAGAGGTCACCAAACTTTTTTCACAGCGGGCCGGGTAACTGGCAAAATGACGAGCAAGGGAAGCAGCTCTGTTCTATACGATACGTGCAAGCCAGAACAAAAGCTCTGGGAAAAAGGCGAGAAACTAAGGTCAGCTTTCCGTGTTAATACAGTGCATACAGTGCACAAAAACCGAGGAGAACCTAAACAACATAATACATTAGTGAGATTTGTGAAATTGATGCTTTACTTTTGTGATACCGTCAATGTCTGGTTTGGTATTGCTGCATCCAGTCAACAGAATTGCTTTGAAATGCTCATCTGTCAATCTCGTTCGAGGTGTTGACTTCACAAACATCATTTTTTAAAACGTTTGCTCATGGAAATAAGTTGTTCCAGACGCTGAAGCCATAACAGCCTAAAGTTCTTCAGTTTCGGAAACCCAGCATCACACAAGAAGTGGTAAAACGCAACTAGTTTCCCTTATCTGTGCTTCTCTTTTGACGCGTCATTCAGTTGTAAATCAGTGAGCTCCAGTTGTAGTTCAACTGGTACATCAACAAGATTACAATGTTACGGATTCTGGAAAGAAGAGTGTCGCCCTCATTTCTGCATGGTTATTTAAATCTCTCCAATCAAATCTTCTTCAGGTCAGGATGGTTTTTTTTTTTTGGAAAATCAAGGTGCATATCTTCGTGGATTGTAGCACAAAACTCTGTGAAATGAGAAAAGCTGCCTTTATCTAGTTGTGATTCAGACCATGAGAGCCCTCTGAGAAATCATTTCGTAATTTTATGGAGTGAACAGAAGAGGTTATCCTTGTCGTGAAGTTTCAAGTTCATTCATTCGTGTGGGATGTGATGACGACCTAAAATGACAACTTTGACAGCCACACAGGAGTAGTAGGGTAGTGATAACCTCACTTAAATTTTGATATCAAACTGATATGCAAATTAATTAAGCTCATCAATTAATTACCCCCGCCCAACACCAAGGCAACCCCGTTCCCAGATGACACGTGTTTTTCTCAGCCTGCACATGGGCCCCAGCCCACTCCTTCCCCTTCCTCCTCCCCATCCTCCCCCTACACCAACTACACCAACCTACCCAACTGGTGGAAATTTCGAATTTTGGAGGGAATTTCGTTTTCTGTTGGTAATTTTTTTGTCCCAGTGTTGTGTTGACATCCCACCCCACCCCATACCTGGGAACTGGTGGGAAATTAAAATTGGCAGTGCCATTTCTGGGACTTGAATCCTGGTCCTCCTGGGCAAAAAGCTCAAGTGCAACCCGTAACACAATTTAACCACCAGAGGCGTTTGGCATAGACGGAAAATTAAAAGTGGCGGTGCCCTTTCTGGGACTCGAACCCTGATTCCACTGGATGGAAAGCCAAAGTGCATCCACTAACATATGAAAACGGTCCAGCTGCGGAAGAGGAAGGTTAGGTTAGCGTACCTTATTTAATATGGTCGGGAACCTGACGCACAGATGTAGTCTAGTTACGTAATTAATCATTAAGATTGGTCCTAATTACACAACCATATGCATAGCGATACACAAGGACACCATAAAATCGCAATACAACTCAAAAAGTGACGATTCCATACAACTGGTGTATCCTGCTCGGAAAAAATTTCACATTACCATTCAAACTTTACCATACACCAACAAGCTTACGGGAAAAAGGCAAGGATGTAAGGTAGCATAGCCTTCAGCTACGTCATTTGCTACGACCTAGCAAGGCGCCATTATCATTTGCTATTTATCTTGTGATGCATGTACCGTCAGACCGATGTTCACCAATTATGAATTAAAGTTAAGTATTCCAGAAGCTACGTATTTTTTTACTAGACTCAACTCCTTTAACTGTTCCAGACCTCACGCCAGCCTGCGTGAGCTTAAACGCGTGCCTTTCGGCTATCTCCTAGAGGCTTGGCTGTCTTGCCAAGTCACAACACAAGGTACTATCGTTATTGTTTTCGGTGGGAAATACGTTCAACTGACGAGATGCTAGTGGTGCACAGAGAGGAGTTTAAAAAGTCCATTGCATGCAAGCAACAAGTATCTATCGTTGTTTGACGTCAGAGTTCGCTACAGCTGCCTACTCAAAAGCCACCCTACAGTCCAAGTAATCAAAGACAATACAAGCTATCACAACTGAAGGAAAAAAGGCGTCACAGTTCTAATTGCACTTTGAAAATGTCACGAAAAAAAAAAGAACTTGTGCCAGATCGTTGGTCGATCATCAACGATCAGCTTATTATCTTTGGCGCGTCCCCAGGCATGAGCATCTTTGCGTTTTCGGCTCGGGAGCGCGGGACGGTGAGACGAGTCGGTTTGGGGCGGCCGGTGAGACTGGCGGAGTTGTGGCTCGGGCGTAAGAACATGTGTGATCCTGTTACGCTGGGGCTGTTGCTAATCGTGAATCTCCTGCGGCGGTTACTGGTTGCCTGGAAGGCATTTCATATAAACTGTGCCAAGCCTCGCAATGAGAGGGGAGTCCGGAGTTTGTGTTGGCCTAGATGTTGGTACAAATTGAGGTGCCTGTGTGAGAAGCACGGCGTGGGCCTGTTGGTTGCTTCGTTCTTCTGGCAGCCACCGCAAGCGGATGTTCGGCTGGAATGTCTACAGTTTGTGGTGAGCATAGTATGAACAAATTCTCGTGGGATGTGCTTCCAGCCTGACTCTTAGCTTGTGTTATTTGTGGGTGCCGACCCCTTGTCTGTTACTGCTTCCGGGTGTCGTGTAAGATTTCACAGCAAAAGTGTGTTTTTGTGGCATTCTGTGTATCTGGCTCAGCCTCCGCCTAGAAAGGGGAAAGATTTGTGCCTCAACTGAAAGGGGGAGGGGGGTTCGATTGGACACCTTTTGGAATTCCTTAATGCTGCAATTTAAACATATAAAAAAATTCTTCTTTCAGAATAGGCGCCTGTTTCTTTGGGACACTGCAGTTCAAACAGTGGTGGCGTAATGTTAATGGCGTAATGTAAATGAGTATTTGTTATTCGTCAAAAGAAGTGTATTTAATGTCTTGCAGTTTTCTGGGGCACGCAGCTGTGTTATTGAACTCATTTTGAAGTGTTCTGTCGGGTGAATGACTGCTCCCCACTTCAGTGTATTCTTTTGAGTAGTATTGTAAGGTTTTTTGGATATTTGTCAGTGGGGTGTATTGATTCAATTTTGTTTTTCTCTTTTTTTTTAACTATGGACAATTGTTTAGTTTATCTGGTTACTGGCTTAACTCGCGCTTCACGCAATAAATCAGCTGATATTGAAATTGTTTTTTTTTTTTTTATTTCCCGTTTAATGTCAGATTCAAATGTAACTTCATTTATGTTATTTGAAATAAATCTGTTGGATTGACCTTAATGAATTATGTGCAATCGTCCGTCATTAGTGCTTAACAGTGGCGTGTAGTTCGGGTTGTGAGCCCGGTGCTCGTACCAGAACTTGTAATGAACGGGTCATAATGCAGCACATGTGCTGAGGAAAATAGTCGTCCTAAAAGACTGCAGAAAGGGCGGCAGTTGGACGTGCATTCTCCTTGACGTACAAACACAAACTGCGGAAAACTGATGCCCTTTCATCTCCCCTCGCACCTCCCCCTCTCCTGCCTCCCTCCGTCCACCGACGGGAAGGACACATGCTTCTTCACACGATCAGATTTTCCACAGAGCATCTCACTCCCCTGCTGACTGCCCTTTGCTGTTTCCCTGCGGCTCAACTGCTGACCCCTCTACGGTCGCAGGCCCCACCAGGCCCTCCATGGTCACTTGGCGACACGCAGCATGCCTTGAGGCGATGGTCCTAGACAACACAAAAGGGAAATTACCGGCATAGCCCCACCCATCCAGAGAACGGTCTAGATGATCCATAGCACTCGGCTTTCAACCATGTAGCTGCCCCCTCAAGCCGACGCTCCTGCAACAACAAAATAGCGTGTGTAGTCAACTAAACAATTCGAGATAAAAGGACGGTCACCTCAAGTGCAACTTGGTCACCTAAAGTATGGTGACACAGCAGCCGCTCCTAATGGTTCGGAAGCGCAGCTGTGGTGGCGACCTGACACAGACAAGGCAGGCCCCCAACGCCGCCAATAGGCCTCTCGTTCTACGATAGAAAACACTTTTATTCGACATCAATACATCTATAATCAAGTACGTATCCAAAAAAAAAGGAAAACACAATTCAGACTATAATAAATGTCCTCGTTCCACGAAAATAGGCAAAGTCCATTTTCTTTTAGTTTTATGAGCAAATCGCTATATTTCGTTCGACTGCAGGATACAATTCACATCTCATTATTTTGTGATGTCCAACAAAATGCACCGCCACTGATCACAAATGATGATCAGAGACATGTCCACCATGTTTAAAAGCAGGAATAAAAAAAAAGAAAAGATTCGACTATTTTGCTGCCAAAATTACTGACCAACGTAGAATGTTCTCCTTAACTCAAAAAACCACGTGCGTATTACAAACATTTCAGACAATCTTTCACGCTGTTGGCTCACATGTTGGAAGAAAAAACACATTCATTTTACGTTTGACAACAACAAGCTATAATTCAAGAGAACGTAGCTATTTTGTACACTATGGTTCAAATGGCTCTGAGCACTATGGGACTTAATTCTGAGGTCAACAGTCCCCTAGAACTTAGAACTACTTAAACCTAACTGACCTAAGGACATCACACACATCCATGCCCGAGGCAGGATTTGAACCTGCGACCGTAGCGGTCGCGCGGTCCCAGACTCTAGCGCCTAGAACCGTTCGGCCACCCGTGCCGACTGTACGCTATGACAGGGCCCCTTTTACCAGTGCGATGCTATATCATACTTGCTTTTACGAAACAAATCGTGAAATCCTGTCTCGCCCTTTGTAGGTGGGAGATTGAACTTTCGTTGGAAGATATCGCTACAACGAAGAGAAAAAGGAACGCCTGTCAAGAACCATTGCGTGGTGCCGTATCCATCTCCTCCGCACAACAGGCTGCACTTCATTTATATCAATTTGATAGGCTAAGTAATTAAATTGATCACGAGAGTAATTTTTCATGGCGAGTATTTTTATTTTTTATTTTATTTTTATTTTTTTATTTATTTATTTATTTTTATTTTGCAGTAGTTGAATTACACTCACCAGATAGGTCAAATTGGAATCCGTGTAGGGAAGACGATGTCCCTATTGAGGAACACTACCGAGAACCGACATTTGAAGCTGACCGCAGAGGGATACTGCAGCTCATACAACACATTCCGCGTAAGAACTGTGCTATTAAAAACATGATCCTAGTGACTATGTTACCGTCACCCTGAATGAAAGGTGGTCTTGAGTCTACACGCACACACATGAGTTGCTCGTAGTGTTATGCTTTAGGGCATAAATACTGTCTGCGATTTTGAATCAAAACTATCCATTCTACCAGGTACTAGCATTGTATGTCGTAGAGACATCTTCTAATGATTACAGCCAATGGTGCTTCTCCCATATCTCTAAACGGGTCACGTTTTTCGAACCTATCTGCTGAGGATCCCATACGGCAAAAACACCAGATCTATTTACTAAACAGTCCCTCTGCAACTTGGTCATGATCAAACTCGCCTCCACAGACTGGTGTGAAGTTTCATCACCTGTCCTGTAGCACGACAACATCAAACAGACTATCAACCACACAAGAGGTTTCCTGTATTGTTCCTTCGTGAGCAGTTCAGTACATTGTTTTTTCTTTGGTTGTAACAGACCCAAGCACTGGACACCGTTATACACTTTGTTTTTTCTACGGTGACTTAGAGATCCGTGTCAGCTGATGCTAAACCGATATTAACCCGTTTCGATCCTCTTGCTCTCACAGAAAGCTGAACATTGCATGGCGCAAACTGTACGGCTGCCACAACAAAGGCTGGTAGAAATAAAACACAGAGACGATTTTTCTCATTGACAAAAATGTGGAAATACGTTGCAACATATGGAAACTGGAAGAGTCTGCAGTATTGTACAGTACTTCCAACAACTATTCAAAAGTGATGACCTGTACAGTTAATCTCATCTTCCTCATCGACAGAGTAGCGGTGCTCCATTTTGAAAAGCAAAGTTTCTTCATTTTGCAGTCATGTATATGATCACTGTTCCGGTGTTAACCATCGCCGGAAGGTGCTGTTCACAACATGCGTCAGGTAGTACAAATAAAGATGTACTGTCACCTTATTCGTAAATAAAAAATGAAAACATGTGGAGGGCATTGCAGCATATGGAGATAGGATCACTCTGTAGCATTGAGGAACGCTTCCAAACAACGATGTGGAGGCGATCACCTCTACATTTGATCCCATGCTTCACAGCAACAAGAAGCAGATATACGATGTTCCGTCAAGGCTCCCTCCATCTCCGTCGAGTGGGGTCAGTCAATAATTATGCAGTAATCATGAACGTACCCAGTGGAAGGTCTGGATGAGAAAGGCACCAATGATATGGAACGATGTACTGTAATAAAAACTGCAGCTGATGGCGAGATAAATTTTACCCAGAAGTCTGAGAGAGCTATATCTACCACATTCTGTGACCTGCATAGAAACAGAGTAAGCTGAGTTGATGATATAGGACCATTTTTTGACCACTCAGTGGAAATGGGAACATGTTGTCGTAGCTGCATCACCCTTGTACAATGTGTAAGCTCAGGACCAAGCAAAATCTTCTCCTGCAACCTGATGTAGTATAAAAGACAGTACGAACAGTTACGTTGGTGTTCCTTATTGGGAAAATTAGGTAGACTCAACATCATACAGGTACTGCAGTCCGAAGCAGATCTGCATCCCTCAGGGTCCATTCACATCTATCAACCAAACATTCCATCATCGTTATTCCGTACCATCCAACAGCGAAAAATTACGAACTATAAAAGCTCCGATAGCTTCATCCGATAGAAGTTTACTGCATCCCTCTCTTCCAACTTATCGAAAACGAATACCATCTACATGCTGACATCGAGCATATGCGGCGATCCTATTAAATGTGCAGGTCTTTAACCATTCGAGCAGGTGGCGACTGCTCGACGTTGCTTGCACAGACCAGTGTAAAGTTTCATTGCCTGCACTGTACGAGAACCATCTCCCACAGGTTATCAGTCGCAGGAGAGGGTCCCTGTTTCGTTGTTTGATACACAGCTTTCTCTGTTGCCACACGCTTTGCACATTGCCATACAGTTCGTTTTTCCTTTTTTTCCACCACGAGTTCGATATGTGTGTCAGATTGTAAACTGACACTAACATATTTTAGTCCATTGCCTCTCCCAGAAAACTAGACATCGCACGGTATAAATCACGTTGGTGCTGCTGATCCCATAACACACCCACACACTGAGTGACTGAAATAAAAGACAGCCACAACATAAGGAAACGGGAAGAATTTAGAGTCATCTGACTGTGATTGGTGACCTCTACTTTTAAACTCATCATTCAAAGTGATGGGATAGCAGATGGAGCTGTGTTCCATTTGACTGAGGGCTAATATTTCTGCCATGCGTACGGTTTCTGTTTTGGTGTTAACCCTCCATGGAAGGTGTTGACTCCTCCACCAAGACTCTTTCTCCATTGCAAACAAGCAATGTCAGTCAATCCTTATGTGGTAATCAACAGCATACCAGTAGACTGTTGTGTTGGAAAAGACACCGTAGATGTACTGTAATAATAAGCATCACAGCTGATAGTGCGATCACTTTTAGCAATTTTATCATAATCTCAACACCGACCAAGGACGCAGCACCATGCGTACAAGTTTGTGTATCATCACTAAACAGACCCTCCACTACTTTGCGAGTACCACCGTGAATGTAAATAGATGACTGGGTGGTACATTCATTCATTGTTAATTCTCGAACATATACACCAAAGTACACTAGATAGCTACCTACATATCTGTAGTACTTCGATCATAGTGTATAATTTACTATCTTTCTTATGTGGATGGGGGGGTCACAGGGCATTCTCACATTCTTAGGATAAAGTTAGATACCGAAAGATCTCCTTGCATTGTCCTTGAATAATGTTCCCTGCAGCAGTGGCACCGATTTAATCTGTAACTGACCAGAAGTAGATCGCTACATTCCACGTTTTGTGTAGGAACAGTGGGAACTGAGGCTGTAACTGCCGTCCCACACCAGTCCAAGAGCACAAGATTTCCCCAGATGTGCGAATGTCAAGGAGGTTAGTACCCCTTATCAGTGTATAGTAGATATGGGTCTGTTGTGACAATATAACAGATTGTTAAGAACAAGAAGTGAGTGGTTTTAGTGCATGATGGAGCTCCAAGGGACCGGGGGGGGGGGGGGGGGGGGTTGGCGGCAGGTGTCAGCCCTGGGACAAAAAAAATTACCACCAATATTCGAAATTCCCGCCAAAGTTCGAAATTTCCACGAATAGGATACGTTGTGGTAGGGGGAGGGTGGGGAGGGGGTAGGGGAAGGATGGGTCTAGGTCCCACTTGAAGGCTGAGGAAACACTTGACCTCATATGGGGCCACAGTGGGCGTGGTCTGGGGTGGGGATGGGTGGGGGTGATTAATTGATCAATTTAATTGATTTGCATATCAATTTGATATCAAAATTGCACTGAGGAGCCCACTACCCTACTACTCGCAGGGTTTGGCAGCTATGTTTCGTCTCTATCTTTTTCAGTGAAAGAAAAATGTATTTCTTTCCGAGGCTTGTAAAAAAGTATGTGGATGTTACCCCAGCTACGCCACTTCACTGTTGATGAGGCATGTCTCAGAATTCTGAATCAATTTCGTCAAGAAAAGCCCAGAACTGTCAGCGATTGCGCCGCACCGAATTAGCCGAGCGGTCTGGGGCGCTGCAGTCATGGACTGTGCGGCTGGTCCCGCCGGAGTCCTCCCTCGGGCATGGGTGTGTGGTGGTCCTTAGGATAATGTAGGTTAAGTAGTGTGTAAGCTTACGGACTGATGACTTTAGCAGTTAAGTCCCGTAAGATTTCACACACATTTGAACATTTGACAGCGATTGAATGTGGGTCCTAGAATGAATTCACATCAGGAACGACTGATATCAGTTCCCAAGAAATATCTTAATCTTTACAACGGAGTGCCTGCTGATGTATGACTTAGTGTGTGAACAGAGCGCGAGTAGTTTTCAAATCTTTCGAGACTTCATCTGTTCCACAAGATCAGTCCTCATTTACGCATATTTTTCGTCCATAAACCGTAACGCGTTGAAGTTGATTCGACTGAATATTGCACTCTTGAAAATTGTTTACACCCACCGGCATGGAAATATCTATTCCAGTAGTTGCTCCAGCCAAGTCTAAATTAACACCATGAATGAACACAACAATGTGCGACGTAATCCTCAGACTCCTCCAGCGCCAGAGAATGGCACGAGAAGTTCCCAGATTTCTCGCCTATCTGTAGCACTTTTCTCTCCAACTTCCTCTGGGCTCCGTACTACTGAAATAGCCGAAAAGCTAATACAAACAAATGGCCTTTCTTTGGACACCAGGCATATACCGCTTAGATCATACACGTCTTGATGATGTTGCCATTGGTTGACGGTTTTCCTGGTTAGTCCATCATGAGCACTATTTTGTAAATTGTACCAGCGACAAATACATTTTCAGGAAACTTACTCGTGTAGAGATTTCTTGTTTTTCTAGATTATGTTTCGTGGATTCATATTTCTTAGAGAGTAACTTTTTGGAATGCTTTTAATGTGTCGACAGATGTTTTTTGGTATAGTGACGCGGAAGGCCGTACATTTTCAAAACAGTCCTTCATTGCAAATTATGCAAGTAGTTTTGTGCCCTTTCGTTTCCATAAAGTAGTATTTTAGTCCCCATTCCTCACTGAAAACACGACACTCGGCTTCCAGTTTTCTTTTCCGAGAAGCCGTAATGCAATGTGAAGTAAATTTGACGTGAAAATGAAAAGACATTGAATAATAAAGAACATTAAAAATCCTAAGATGTTACAACAAAAGAGAAAAATCTACGTACAAGGGTTGGAACAATAATAGTGGCAACTATTTATTTATAGCTCGTACAAAATAGATACGTGTTTAAAAGTTTTACTGACCTTCAAAGTAGTCACCAGCATTGTGTATAAGCTGTTGCCAGCGATGTGGAAGTCATAGGATACCCTTAGCAGTGCCAGTTGCGTTGACAGTTCGACTGGCGCGGTCTATTGGTTGGTTCGAATGGCTCTGAGCACTATGGTTCTTAACAGCGGAGGTCATCAGTCCCATAGAACTTAGAACTACTTAAACCTAACTAACCTAAGGACTTCACACACATGCATGCCCGAGGCAGGATTCGAACCTGCCACCGTAGCGGTCGCGCGGTTCCAGACTGAAGCGCCTAGAGTTGCTCGGCCACTTCGGCCGGCGTGCGGTCTATTGCCCGACGAATTTGTAGCAGCTCTGAAGCGAATGCCGTGAAGTCTTTGCTTCAGTTCAGAAATCGAGTTGAACTCACAAGGGCTTAAGTCAGCGGAATGCAGTAGGTGATATAGCACTTAGCAGCCCCATCAGTCAAACAAATTAGTGACAGCTTGCACTGTACGTGCTTGAGCACTGTCCTGCAAAATGGTGGTCAGGTCCTGCAGAGAGTGTCATTACTTCTAAGCTGTTCATTTTTAGAACACAACCTACGACCAGTTTCTCGTTGTTCTCATTTGTGCTACTTCTCGTTAATTTCGTCTTTTTTCGATTTACTCTCAATCCATATTCTGTACTCATTAGTCTGTTCATTCGATTCAGCAGATCCTGTAATTTTTCTTCGCTTTCACTGAGGATAGCAATGTCATTAGTGAATTTTACCATTGAATCCTTTAACCATGAATTTTAATTTCAGTCTTGATCATTTTTATTTCCATTATTGCTTCTTCGATGTATGGATTGAACAGTAAGCGCGGAAGACTACATCCCTGTCTTACACCGTCTTTACTTCGAGCACTTCGTTCTTCGCCGTCCACTCTCACTTCCCTGTCTTGATTCTTGTACAT